>NC_069499.1:1036782930-1037082930 GCF_027579735.1 Bombina bombina
AGATTCACAGCAATGTTTAAAAGCAAAACTGGGGGAAGTCAGTTACATTTGGCTCCAAAGGATCAAGCCCAGGACCACAACAAGGTCTCCCCCTTCCTGGGACACTAAACCAGCACCCACACAATGCACACTTTCAAATAAACCAACTGGGAACCTACCAGGGTGACACAGGCTTTTGTAACCTCCCCTATGTAAATACAAAACACAGGAATGGACCGCACTCACAGACTGGACTGGGTACACATCCAAAGCCACAGCAAACTCCACAGCCCTGAACACTGACAGACAGCTGCAAAGTTCCCAGCAACCCAGGCAGTCAACCCCAGAGTAGCCTGAGTGACAGGTCCACAGGGAAGCATTACAACAAGAGGGTTTGGTTTTGCACACCTAACAAAAACATTTTATATATTAGCACCTAACAAAAACATTTGATATATTAGCACAGTACTGTGGGAGTGCTGCCAAAATGACCAAAATAATTTATAATACAAAAACAGGTATTGGCGCACATACAAACACATGAGACCCCATATACTTTCACATATTTTTAACATATTTATAAATGCTGCAAAAAATTTTTGCCTGCTTAATATTTTTAAACTTTTACATTTTTAAATAAAGTTGGGATCTTAGTCACACAATATGGCCATATTCTGCTCAGCCAGTCACCACTCAAGGCTTAGCTTTATAGTGTTAGGACCAGTCTATTTTGGGACACCTTGTAAGTGGTGACTGGCTGAGCAGAATATGGCCATATTGTGTGACTAAGATCCCAACTTTATTTAAAAATGTAAAAGTTTAAAAATATTAAGCAGGCAAAATTTCTTTGCAGCATTTATAAATATGTTAAAAATATGTGAAAGTATATGGGGTCTCATGTGTTTGTATGTGTGCCAATACCTGTTTTTGTAATATATATTTACACACATACACACTACATACATTTCCTTATGCCTTTTTCTCCCCACTGTATTACTTACCATTATATTAAGATAGCTTAGTCCATTAACCTCCTTTCCTGCAGTTAGAAAAAATCCACTTACCTCTGTGCATCAATTTTTTTTAAGATATATATATATATATATATATATATATAAGATACACATACTCCTTCCTTTCACTCTACTTATATCAGCAGTGAATTTATATAGTTATTTACAACCTAATAAGATATAAGTCTATTAGCTATAATTGTAAAGCTTCACGCAGAAACTAAAGCTGTTACTGATTACAGGTGGCCCTCGGTTTACGCTGGTTCAATTTGCGCCGTTTCAGAATAACAACCTTTTTTTCAGTCATGTGACTATTGAAAAGCTTTGGAAAGCAGTGCACTAATTAAAATAGCCAGTAGGTGGAGCTGTCCGCTTGTTTTGCAGCAAAGTTATGCAACTTAACAGACTGAAATTGATCTGTGTACACAGAGCAGACATTAGCTATCGAGCAACAAGATTTAGCAGCCACTTCCCTATTATCTTCCTGTCCAGCTGCTTGAGGTGAGGGTGCCTAACAGCTTATTAATCACTGCAGATGGAAATGCATAGAATAGGTGCAGACCCAATATTATCTAACATGCTAACAATGCAGAGAACTGATTGCTGAAAAATGCAAGTAAAAAAACGTTTTTGTTCATTAAACTTAGTTTGATGATGATGCAGTCTGTTGTGTAATTATTTAATTAGATGGTTAGCAATTGTGTTTGTTCATTAAACTTAGTTTGATGATAATACAATCTATATTATTAGGTTTATAATGCTGTTTAGCATTTAAAGTCTTCATTTCAAAGCTTTAAAAATAATGTATTAGGTGTTACTTATGACAATTTTGAGAGGGGCCTGGAACCTAACTCCCTCACTTTCCAATGACTTACATTATAAACTGGGTTTCAATTTATAACGGTTTCGATTTACAACCATTCCTCCTAGAACCTAACCCCGGCGTAAACTGAGGGCTACCTGTATTTTAATAGATCATTTTTAATGCCTTTCTGTCAATGTATTTTGTAAAATGTTTGTGATTAAATAGTAAAAAAGTGAAATGTAATATAAAAAAACAGAAGCTATTGAAGGTTACATTTAAATAAGAAAAATAGCTGCTTATTGCTCAAGTCATCATAAATAGGTTGCACTGTCAGAGAAAAATAACACACACAGCATCCACATGCAGACAAAAAAAAGTACCCCAGATATCAACAATCACACAAAACAGACACCAGCAAGATATGCTGCTTCTCTGTGACTATCATTCTTCCCCCTTGGATAGTCTACACCATGGAATAAACATTGTGCATCCTTACTGTACAAAATGGTGGCAGACTTGTAAATTAACATCTTGGAAACCTTGCCACCACAAAGGCAAATTAATACAGTTTCTGTATACTGTGAAGAGGAGGGTTCACACAGGGGAGTTCAGACATGATTTATGTGTATAAAGAGATTCCCTTATAAACAAAGGGCAGAGACAGTGCTAAAGATGAAGCATTTTTAATATATATATAAAATACATAAAACATTAAGAAGATATATACCGTATTTTTCGCTCCATAAGACGCACCTGACCATAAGACGCACCTAGTTTTTAGAGGAGGAAAACAAGAAAAAAATATTCTAATCCTAAACCCTAAACCCCTAACCCCTTAACCCTAAACCCTAACCTATTCCTTCAAGTACTAAATATATCTGGTCTATTTGATTAGTAGTTACTAATTAGTTAGTACTGAGTACTCAATTTGAGAGGTTCTTTTGTAAGCAGTAACAGATGAAACATAAGTATGAGTAGTGTATATTTCTTAGATACATAGTAGTTTGTGACAGAGGGGTTAACAACAATCACCAGATGCTAAGGTTAACCCTTCTGACTTAATTTCAGCCCCTTGCTAGTTAGAAATACGGACACAGGATTCAGGTTCTAACTCAGTAGGCAATGTGTGCTCAGAGACTGATGTAGAGCTTAGGCATTGCCAGCATAGCAGTTACTGACCCAAGTAGAGTAATAACAGGACGGTAGGCATTGCCAGCATAGCAGTTACTGACACAAGGAGAGTAATAACAGGACGGTAGGCATTGCCAGCATAGCAGTTACTGACCCAAGGAGAGTAATAACAGGACGGTAGGCATTACCAGCATAGCAGTTACTGACCCAAGGAGAGTAATAACAGGACGGTAGGCATTACCAGCATAGCAGTTACTGACCCAAGGAGAGTAATAACAGGACGGTAGCAATTACAGAGTAAGCAGGTAAGATTAATACGACCTGATCTTGTTCTAGGAGTCCCAGTGGTTGTAGCATGCAGGAGCGGGTAAGACGCCGTTCTAGTTAGGCAGTGTGTGAGAGTTCCGAGATGCGGCAATAGCTGATGACGTAGTGCCGCGGTGAGAGACACAGCCAGATTCAAGAGAGCAGGAAGTAGATGAGCTGATGTGTAAGCGTACCTCTAACAAGCACTAGAGGAGAAGCGAGTAGGAATTGAGCCGGATTGGCTCAGAGATCACACACCCACAATAGCCTAAATATGCAAGCGCAAGGTCTGCATTCGCTCCATAAGACGCACAGACATTTCCCCTTACTTTTGAGGGGGAAAAAAGTGCGTCTTATGGTGCGAAAAATACGGTATATATATATATATATATATATATATATATATATATATATATATATATATATATATATATATATATATATATATATATATAGTGGATAACAATGATACTTGCACTAGAAAGTCTTGAAACTAGCAAGGCAGTCTTTCGCTTTGGGTCTCAATACTGCAATCGAAAGCACAGAGTCACCATCCGCTTTTCGATGATCTTCTTCATCAGGTGGCCTAGATTGTAGCAGCGATGACTTCCTTTATATAGGGAGTAGCATACTTAAACCCGCCTCTTAATAAAGTTAAAGTGGATGACCTCACACTTAGGCATTCCCTTTACAATAAAAACACAGAAATAGGATTGGGTGAAAAGGCCGCAGCCCACATTTATTAAATTATATTTAAATGAAGTTAAACCTTAAAGAACTGTACTTCACTTAAAGGTGCTTGCCCTGAACCACATCACGTGCTATCCACTGGTGCTCCGCCAGGCACGCCCCAACCATAACCTCTCCCCATACATGAGGAGGTACCCACTCAAATAATTACTTAAACTTTAAGGCTAGCACCCAGCCACTGCTCGAATTACCTTCGAGCACAAACCCAAAGGGCTAAGGCCTTCTTCACCCCCTCGCTGAGATTGAAGTTAAACAGGTGGATCCCAATCTCATTGAGGTGCACACCATCCTTCAGAAAAAAACATTTACCAGACTCCCCTTCAAACTCTACATGACGAATCCCAAAACCACCCATTTTAGACACAAAACTACTAACCATTCTATTAACTTTCTTCCTTGAAGAATCCAACCTCTTCACATCCCAAGCTGATCTCCATGAAAGTCGACACTCAATGTCGGACCACACCACAATAGTATGAGGGAACAATTCTTTTAACCTACTCACATCCCATTTGATCCTATCAATAAACCAAGAACATTACCCCCAACATGAATTATCAAAATTTCAGGAGGGCAAAACAACCTAGCCTTACCTATGACTTGACCTAAAACTTAATCCCACCTCATACCCCGCACCCAAAACCATTTAATACACACTTGATCAGCAGAACAATTGAGCTGAGTCCCTGAAACTTTCACTGCAGCTGCTTTCTTTGCCCAATATATGTAGGAATGGCCCACGATCCAACAGTGGAGCAGACCTGTTAAAACAAAAAACTATAACACTAAACCTGGCCTAATGTATGACTTAAAACAAGCAGATATCCATCTCCCAATCCTCATGACTGCCTCATCATTCAAACCCAAACTCCATGCTTCAGTTGGCACACCAATTCTGAAAGAATGACAACCAAACTCTCTCCCATCCACACCAATCACCAACAAAGCCTTTTTCATAACTGCTTCGAACTGAAAACGAGATAGAGATGACCCATCCATATGCAACAAAAATGGGCCGCTAACAACAGCTACCCGAACCGCCAGGAACTCCTTAACTGCCGTAACGGGGCAGCACACACCCCCAATCTCCCTCAAGCTAATCAACGAAACCTTGCCCACCTGATCTGTCTTGGACTTCCTCAACCACTAAAGCACTTCATGAGAATTAACAACCACGTCTTGAAAACTTAAACCACCCCTATCCCACTGATTCGCAGCCACCAACTCAGAGATCCTAAAAGCTCCAAAAAATGCTAACAAAAAAGCAACCCGAAATAATAACGCCTCATTGCGCAAAATACAAACTTCTGGAAGAATTAAAACTAACCTCTCTAGAATCGAGAAAACCAAGGGGCGCCTCCTATCACAATACCTCAAACTATTCCTCTAACAGCCATACGAATACTAAAATTCTTAGTCAAGTCAACCAATCCAGTCAACCAATCCCAGCAATTTAAACAAAAAGGATAGAGCAGCCATATAACGCTGAACCATAGATCTCGACATCTTACTACTCCTCCATTCCTCAATCCAATTCAATAATAAACTACAAAACAAAAGAAAGACAGATGCGCCACATGGCCCAATATTGTTTGTTCAAAGCAGTATATATAATCTGGTCGTGTTAATGCAGACTCACAATTCAGGAAGCACTTCAATCAGTGCAATAGAAGCAGCCTGGGATCAATCACAGTCACCCAGCAGACCGACCTCTAGGATAAGGTGGAGTTATCTGTAGTGGATATATAGAGAGACACAAAGGTGCCTATATGGCCTAGTACAGTTTGAACTCAGGATATATTACAGTGTTTAAAGTAATATACTCACATTTGAAAAAGCATCTACAGTGATGCTAATCGAGCAGGATGGGATTAATGTAGTCACCCAACAGACTTTTAGAATAGGTATCCACAGGAAGCAATCAGCAGGTGTCCAATAGATTGGGCCAAAATAAATTGGTCCACAAAATGCACAAGAGCAAGTGTGTTTTAATAAAGTATTGTATTTACTAATAAAAACAAGTAAAAACAAGTAAAAACAAGCAACGCGTTTCTCAGCACACAGGCTGTTTCATCAGGCTTATAACATATAATACAAACACTTGCTATTTATAACCAAACAATGTATCAACTAAAAATGGACACACCTGTACAGGGAGTGGCATAAGGCAACTCCCATTTGGGAACACCCTATCAGCATTTTCTGTGTTGGGAGACAATATGTAAATCTCACTATAGATCATTAGCTTATAATAAAACAATGTTTATCAAAGATACCAGTGTACCTATTTATTTGTTATTGTATAATCCCATGTTTATTTATCCATCTAAACAATTAATCATCCCATTGTGGACCATTGACCTATATAAATACGAAAGTGCGAATTTCCTCTAATAGTGGCTAGAAATTGAGGAGATAATGTATATCTTATAGCCTTAAAGTTGCATTAACTTACTTGAATTTGATAATAATGTCATATGTTGATGGAGAGTAAACTTCATGTTAGTGTGTCTTACGGCGTTCACTAATTCTAAATGCGCATGCGTGTGATGTCATCTGTCAAATGTCAGTGTATCCTACGGCGTTCACTGGTTCTTACAGCGCATGTGTGTGATGTCATCTGTCAATTTTTGGTCTTGTATGTACGCATGCGTGTATTCTCTGGATAACATAGCGATATTAAGATGTTCGTCTATTCTATTGAAGGAAAAAATCCCATATATTGATGCCCATATATAGGCAATTATAGTGTGAAGGCTCATAGGGCTACACATAGCTCTTAAATCGCTCGGGGGATTTTGATCGCATAGAATCCCCCGAGCGATTTAAGAGCTACGTGTAGCCCTATGAGCCTTCACACTATAATTGCCTATATATGGGCATCAATATATGGGATTTTTTCCTTCAATAGAATAGACGAACATCTTAATATCGCTATGTTATCCAGAGAATACACGCATGCGTACATACAAGACCAAAAATTGACAGATGACATCACACACATGCGCTGTAAGAACCAGTGAACGCCGTAGGATACACTGACATTTGACAGATGACATCACACGCATGCGCATTTAGAATTAGTGAACGCCGTAAGACACACTAACATGAAGTTTACTCTCCATCAACATATGACATTATTATCAAATTCAAGTAAGTTAATGCAACTTTAAGGCTATAAGATATACATTATCTCCTCAATTTCTAGCCACTATTAGAGGAAATTCGCACTATCGTATTTATATAGGTCAATGGTCCACAATGGGATGATTAATTGTTTAGATGGATAAATAAACATGGGATTATACAATAACAAATAAATAGGTACACTGGTATCTTTGATAAACATTGTTTTATTATAAGCTAATGATCTATAGTGAGATTTACATATTGTCTCCCAACACAGAAAATGCTGATAGGGTGTTCCCAAATGGGAGTTGCCTTATGCCACTCCCTGTACAGGTGTGTCCATTTTTAGTTGATACATTGTTTGGTTATAAATAGCAAGTGTTTGTATTATATGTTATAAGCCTGATGAAACAGCCTGTGTGCTGAGAAACGCGTTGCTTGTTTTTACTTGTTTTTACTTGTTTTTATTAGTAAATACAATACTTTATTAAAACACACTTGCTCTTGTGCATTTTGTGGACCAATTTATTTTGGCCCAATCTATTGGACACCTGCTGATTGCTTCCTGTGGATACCTATTCTAAAAGTCTGTTGGGTGACTACATTAATCCCATCCTGCTCGATTAGCATCACTGTAGATGCTTTTTCAAATGTGAGTATATTACTTTAAACACTGTAATATATCCTGAGTTCAAACTGTACTAGGCCATATGGGCACCTTTGTGTCTCTCTATATATCCACTACAGATAACTCCACCTTATCCTAGAGGTCGGTCTGCTGGGTGACTGTGATTGATCCCAGGCTGCTTCTATTGCACTGATTGAAGTGCTTCCTGAATTGTGAGTCTGCATTAACACGACCAGATTATATATACTGCTTTGAACAAACAATATTGGGCCATGTGGCGCATCTGTCTTTCTTTTGTTTTGTAGATCATCTATATGGGTTCCTGGCCGGGACTTTTACAGATTGCTGCCTAAAGACTGTCTTATAACAATTCACTCCTTAGAGGCCCTTCAATTATATTACCTCAATTTTATAATTCACATATTGGAATACTATCAATTGCCTATAATTTGTGTGTAAAAGATATATATTATTAATTTATTTATAAATTATTGTTTTATTGATTTGTGATATATATATTTTGCTATACTAGTTTAGTTATATGATCACGCTCTAGGGCGGCCCCTATATATTTTTTAATTCAATAATAAACTAACTTCGTCAAACCCTTCAGTCACAGAATTTAATCTATCCAACCACAGAGCCCAAACTACCACATAAGCCCTCCATGTACCTGGAGCTACAGCTCCCCTCGCCAACCTCAAAACCCGAGGAAGTTCAGATGCTACATATCTTCCAGGCAAGGAGTTCCGATCCTCTCTGCTTCAGGTGCAGCGTCCCAAAATCGTTGCCACTGAAAATGAGAGAGTGTCAGCCCCCACATTTTCCTTCCCAGGGACGTGAACAGCCCTAAAATACACATTATGCTTCAGACATTCGAAAACAAACATTCTGAGCAAGCCAACAACCGGTTTACAGCTGGATGACAAGCGGTTAATAGCAAAAAACACATCCAAATTGTCAGAATGGAAGACAACCTTCCTATTCTCAAATTCATAGCCCCAAACTACCACCAAAGGAAATAACTTCAAAAAGACTAAATTCTTTGTAAGCCCAGAAACAGCCCACTCCTTAGGCCATGGGCCTGCACACCACTTGCGACCAAATAAGGTGCCAAAACCATGAGCCCCAGAAGCATCAGTAAACAAATGAAGCTCCCTGTTTTGCACCTCAGCCGCCTGAATCAATTACCTTCCGTTGAAATCTTTCAAAAATGACCTCCAAACCCTTTAATCCTCTTTTCTATCTGAAGACAAATGAATCCTGAAATGAGGGACCTTCACTCCGACAGTAGCCAACAACAACCTCCTACAAAATATCCTCCCAACTGGGATAATCTTACAGGCAAAATTCAATTTACCAACCAAATACTGAATTTCTCTTAACTACAACTTCATCCTTGACAGAGCATAATCAACAGAGCGAACCAAGTCCACAACTTTATCCTCAGGGAGCCTGCACTCCAATGACACAGAATCAATGCATATGCCCAAAAATTAATCACGGAAGAAGGACCCTCCATCTTATCAGACGCAACAGGAATACCAAAATCCTTAGCTACTGCAAAAAAAAATCCATAAGGACTTGACAGTTTTCTTGACCCGCCGGCCCCACAAACAGAAAATCATCTAAATAATGGATGACCGACGACAGCCCAGAAATTCGCTTGACTACCCACTCCACAAAACATTTGAGCTTCTCAAACAAAGAACAAGAAATAGAGCAGCCCATGGGCAAGCATAAGTCAACAAAAAAGGAACCTTCGAAACAACAACACAACAAATGATGACAGGAAGGATGCACCGGATGAAGCCTAAAAGCAGATTCAATATCCACCTTGGCCAGCAAGGCGCCATGACCCGCATTCCTAACCAGATCCAATGCCTTATCAAATGAAGCGTATCTAACTGCCGATACCTCAGGATCAATTCCATCATTAACCGAACCTCCTTTCGGAAAAGATAAATGATGGATCAATCTGAAATGATTCAGAGTCTTCTTAGGTACAACACCCAAAGGAGATACCCTTAAATTCTCAAAAGGAGGGACCTGAAAGGGACCAGCCATCCTTCCCAACGAAACCTCTTTCTGAATTTTATCAGCCACCACCGATGGAAAATCCAACGCCAATTTAAAGTTACCCGAAAATTTTAACTGAACATTCTCAATAAATAGAATACGAAAACCAGAACTAAAACCACACAATAAAAGTTCAGTCACCTCCGACTTACCATTCCGTCTACCGTACAATTTTAACCACGGCACCATCCTTTCTACTCTCACCGGTGTCTTGGCCTGGAATAACTCCCTCCCCTTTTGCAAAAGATTTGGCCTTTCTAAAACACTTGGAGCCCGAATGGGATCCACCACAGAAAGAGCATTCATGCTTGTATTTGCAGGTTGAGCAGAACTTGCATGTTCCTTTGTTGAATTGAAAACAGAGCCCTTTTCTAAAGGCCACTGCTGAAGATCCGGGGGAAGAACCACTGCTCCCAACCCCCAACCCCCGAAAGGGCTGTCCGAACCGTAAAGGAGTCATTAGCTCCAACCAAATCCCCATGTCCCTATCATCCCATCTCATTTCTGGGCGATCCGCTATATGTTGGCGGAACTGCTCATCATACTTCCACCATGCAAGACCACCATAAGTACGGCAGGCACTCGCCACCTCATCCAAATAGCAAAACACAACTCCGGGTTCTTCTCACCAACAACACTAGCCAGGATACAAAAGGCTTTTGACCAGTTAGACAGGGTTTTCGGTAATTTCCTAAACCTTTTCTTACGCTCTTCCTCCTCTTTTTTTGCCAAATCACCTTTAGAATCTTCTTTAATATAAAATAACTGGTCAACCGGTAATAGGTAAAAAATTTCAACAAACTCCAAATTTTTTCTTTAACCTCTTTTGTCAAATTAATTCCCAATGGACCTACCGAGCATAAACATGGGCGCCTAAAAGCCTGATCAGAAACCTTGACCACCGGAACACTAACACACGAATTACCAGACAACAACAAACCAGACCGATCCAAGGACTCCGAAACAGGAATAATACTCTGAGATAACCATGCACCTACAGGGCCCGACGAACCACAAACGCTACTCTGTTGGCCGCCCTCCAGCTGAGCCACCAAGTCCTTAAATCCTTTCAGCACAGACTCACAACTAACATTCCCTGCAACACTCTCCTTGGATAAAAAAAACTGACCCAATGCTCTCACCTGTATTAATAGGCACCTGCGCAGCATCCCTCGCAGCTATCGTTTCACTCCTGGCCTCCAAATATACTGCCTCTGTACCATGACTCATGTCCCTTCCACTTGCACTCTCTTTATAGCCTCTCCTCACAGGGTATCTGGACCTTCTGGTTCTCCCCCTTTCCCCTGTCTGTCTATCCAGTGTTCTCCAAACTGACGACTCTGTTGCTTCCTGTCTCCTATGATAGGCCAAAGGCGAACGGGATCTCACCCGCCGCCGTGAAACTGGTATCCTGCTCCTGCTCTCCTGCTTTCTCACCTCTCTGTGCCGTACCTGAGACTGAAAGGATGCGTAACCCCTGTTAACTACCCTAGAAACATTAGCAGCTGAACTATCCCTCCTATAACCTTTTGCAGAATCAGACCTACCCAAAAGATCCTTAGGCCTAGACTCAACCCTGCACCTAAGTCCCTAACCCCACTACCCTCACTCTCAGGAACCAAAACCCTTAACAACTGTGTTAAAGCAGTCATATCTCCTACCTGGTCCATAGGCACTGGTCCAGAAACTGAAGGCTGAGGCTCCTCCTCTTCTGCAAAGTCACTATAATGCTCCTCCAGCCACAAAGAGTCACAATCATCTTGAACATGAGAAGCAACCTTGCCCATTCTTCTCTCTGCTGATAAGGAAACCTCTTGTTCAACATCTGTGGAAAAAGACACGTTAGCATGACTAAAGGCATCCCCCAAATTATCCCCACCACTACCACCTCTCATTCTACTAACGCTTCTACTCCCTCTTCTACCCGCCCTACTCAAACTATGACTATCCCTAACACTCCTATTCTTCAATAGCATACCTGGACTAGCATCCCTAGACTCAGAATGTGATGCACCAACTTCATAACCACGATTAGCAACTCTCTGAGGTGAATGAGACGAGGCCAAAACTTTAGGCCTAAAACCTGTAGAAAAACAAGCCTCCGGTGACTGGAAAATACTATCCCCAATGGACCCGGAGGTCGAAAACTGGTCCCTATTACTTACAAAATCGTCACCCAAATGATAAGGGGCTCCCTTTACCGTGTCCCTCCTCCCTGTCTCTGCCATAACACGGCCTACCGCCATTCTCTGCTCCTGACCAAATATCTTGTTAAGGCCTACAAAGGCTGTGTCCTGCTCCAACCTTGGCGCCAAATCCTGCAACTCTTCTTCCGGCTGTTCTTCCATTGACTCCATAGCCTCCTCAGCCCCATCCGGCTCCATTCCTGCAACATCACTGCCACCTGCAAAAGAAGAAAAAGTACTTGCGCGACATGCCTCCACCGGCGTCTGCAACGGGTCCCGCAAGCTGCTGTTGCTGGTCCTGGGCCGCCGTTTACCACCAGCTGCCATCTCTTCAGACACGATGCTGCCCTGCACCGCCCGTTGGATGTGCAGCCCTCCTGCACCGGGAGCCTTCACCAACCTCCGCTTCCTGCTCCCGGAGTCCCGCCTGCTCCTGCCTGAAGGACTGAGTCTTTCTGGTGGGCGGGACTTACGAACCAGCCTGAAACCAACAGGAGCACCAACGCCCGCCGTCACAGCACCTCCAGCGATGTCATCCTCTCCACCGCCAGCCAGCCGCCTCTGAATCCAATCGACTCCCTTGGACTGCAACAGCTCGTTCACCGAATCCAGGACCGCTTGAAAATCCTCCATGGTAAGTATCCAGCTTCTTCTCCACAGCTAACTGCTCCCACAATGACTTCAAACTGAGCAATGGTTCAATAGGACACTCCTACTTACTTATAGGTGAGGTCACTGGCCCCTCCCCTCAATTACTTTGTCCGGGGCTCCATTTGTTGGGGTTTTCAAGATGAGATGGGTGAAATGAGTTGATTAAAGGAGTCTGTGTACCCTCTGGTGCAAACAGCCATCCATAGGCGTCACTACAGGGGGAAGGGGGGCAATTGCCCCCCCATAAATTTTCTTTGCCCCCCTGTGGCCCCACCACCAGTACCGGCACTTGCATAATCCTGGCTAGGTGCCCCAGCAGTGTGGCGCAATCATGCAGCATAAACTGATATTTATTTTATTAAAATATTAGTTTTACTGTTTGGGGTGACACAGCACCACTCCAATACCCCATGCTGGCTGCTGCTATATTCTAGCCTCCTCTACTTCTGTTCCAGCCAGGTCATGTTCCTACACAGCACAAGGAACATGACCGGAGACTGGAGAGGAAGAGGTATGAGTCAGCACCAGTGTGCAGGACAGAGGAGCTACAGAGCGCAGGAAGGAAGAGCCCCAGCAGGCAGTGACACTGGCAGCAAAGATGAAGATTTGAGGTAAGTATAAGTCACAGGGTTAATATATACTGTATATGGTGTACACACAGCCTGCAATGAGGTCAGCCAGCACGGCTGCCCCCTTAGCACCACAGCCATTATTAGAACTTCCTGCACGGGTTGGTTTGCCTAAGTAATAAATTAGGAGCTGCAGAGACACTGGCAGCTGACATTTACATATACTGCTCTGAGAACTTAACCCTATAAATGTATTAATCTGTGTGCACAGCAAATAGGGTTAAGTTCTTAGAGAAGTGAGGGTGTAAAGTGTAGTACTGTTATGGTTTGTTTATGTGATCTGTGTGTACAGGCAAATACAGGGCAAACAACATTTATTTTAAAATCTTGGACGTTTGTTTCTCTAGCAGATGCTCCTTTCTCTAGCACCAGAATTCACCTTCAACCTCCTCCCCTTTCCCTAAATCACAGCCTTCACCCTTTTGTTACTTCTTGGTTCTTGGGTGTGTATGTATATATATATATATATATATATATATATATATATATATATATATATAAATGTTTTTTATTATTATTATTATTTTAGAAAAGTTCCTTTATAGGTGTTTTTTTCCCAGTTACTCAGCTTTTCAAAAACATATAGTGCATCAAATGTGCATTAAAAGAAATTGAGAAAAATGGGGAGATACGTGGAAAATTGATTATTAGAATTTTTTGTATCTTTTTAACTATGTAAAGTCTTTCGGCTAGATTTAGAGTTTTGCGGCCAAAGGGGTGCGTTAGCTATGCATGGTTTTTCCCCCCCGCACCTTTTAAATAACGCTGGTATTGAGAGTTCACTAAAGGGCTGCGTTAGGCTCCAAAAAGGGAGTGTACAGGCATATTTACCGCCACTTCAACTCTCAATTCCAGCGTTGCTTACGGACGCGGCCAGCTTCAAAAACGTGCTCGTGCACGATTCCCCCATAGGAAACAATGGGGCAGTTTGAGCTGAAAAAAAACCTAACACCTGCAAAAAAGCAGCGTTCAGCTCCTAACGCAGCCCCATTGTTTCCTATGGGGAAACACTTCCTAAGTCTGCACCTAACACCCTAACATGAACCCAGAGTCTAAACACCCCTAACTTTACACTTATTAACCCCTAATTTGCCGCCCCCGCTATCGCTGACCCCTGCATTACACTTTTAACCCCTAATCTGCTGCTCCGGACACCGCCGCAACCTACATTATCCCTATGTACCCCTAATCTGCCGCCCCTAACATCGCCGACACTTATATTATATTTATTAACCCCTAATCTGCCCCCCCCAACGTCGCCGCTACCTACCTACACTTATTAACCCCTAATCTGCCGACCGGACCTCACCGCTACTATAATAAATGTATTAACCCCTAAAGCTAAGTCTAACCCTAACCCTAACACCCCCCTAAGTTAAATATAATTTTAATCTAACGAAATAAAATAAATCTTATTAAATAAATTATTCCTATTTAAAGCTAAATACTTACCTGTAAAATAAACCCTAATAATAATTTCTTTGTAGCTATTTTAGGATTTATATTTATTTTACAGGCATCTGTGTATTTATTTTAACCAGGTACAATAGCTATTAAATAGTTAATAACTATTTAATAGCAACCTAGTTAAAATAATTACAAAATTACCTGTAAAATAAATCCTAACCTAAGTTACAAATAAACCTAACACTACACTATCAATAAATTAATTAAATAAACTACCTACAATTACCTACAATAAAAAGATTACAAGAATTTTAAACTAATTACACCTACTCTAAGCCCCTAAAAAAATAACAAAGCCCCCCAAAATAAAAAAAAATGCCCTACCCTATTCTAAAATAAAAAGTTTACAGCTCTTTTACCTTATCAGCCCTTAAAAGGGCCTTTTGCGGGGCATGCCCCAAAGAATTCAGCTCTTTTGCCTGTAAAAAAACATACAATACCCCCCCCAACATTACAACCCACCACCCACATACCCCTAATCTAACCCAAACCCCCCTTAAAAAACCTAACACTAAGCCCCTGAAGATCTCCCTACCTTATCTTCACCACGCCGGGTATAACCGATCCGTCCAGAAGAGGCTCCGAAGTCTTCATCCTATCCGGCAAGAAGAGGTCCAGAAGAGGCTCCGAAGTCTTCCTCCTATCCGGCAAGAAGAGGACATCCGGACCGGCAAACATCTTCATCCAAGCGGCATCTTCTATCTTCATACATCCGACGAGGAGCGGCTCCATCTTCAAGACCTCCGACGCGGAACATCCTCTTCTCCCGAGGACTAGGCGATGAATGAAGGTTCCTTTAAGGGACGTCATCCAAGATGGCGTCCCTCAAATTCCGATTGGCTGATAGGATTCTATCAGCCAATTGGAATTAAGGTAGGAAAAATCTGATTGGCTGATTGAATCAGCCAATCAGATTCAAGTTCAATCCGATTGGCTGATCCAATCAGCCAATCAGATTGAGCTTGCATTCTATTGGCTGATCAGAACAGCCAATAGAATGCGAGCTCAATCTGATTGGCTGCTCCAATCAGCCAATCTGATTGAACTTGAATCTGATTGGCTGATTCAATCAGCCAATCAGATTTTTCCTATCTTAATTCCGATTGGCTGATAGAATCCTATCAGCCAATCGGAATTTGAGGGACGCCATCTTGGATGACGTCCCTTAAAGGAACCTTCATTCGTCATCTAGTCGTTGGGAGAAGAGGATGTTCCGCGCCGGAGGTCTTGAAGATGGAGCCGCTCCTCGTCGGATGGATGAAGATAGAAGATGCCGCTTGGATGAAGATGTTTGCCGGTCCGGATGTCCTCTTCTTGCCGGATAGGAGGAAGACTTTGGAGCCTCTTCTGGACCTCTTCTTGCCGGATAGGATGAAGACTTCGGAACCTCTTCTGGACGGATCGGTGATACCCGGCGTGGTGAAGATAAGGTAGGAAAATCTTCAGGGGCTTAGTGTTAGGTTTTTTAAGGGAGGTTTGGGTTAGATTAGGGGTATGT
Organism: Bombina bombina; assembly: GCF_027579735.1. Taxonomy (NCBI): domain Eukaryota; kingdom Metazoa; phylum Chordata; class Amphibia; order Anura; family Bombinatoridae; genus Bombina; species Bombina bombina. The sequence goes on from NC_069499.1 coordinate 1,036,799,182, forward strand.
GGGTTGTGGGTTCTAATGTTGGGGGGGGTATTGTATTGTTTTTTTTACAGGCAAAAGAGCTGAATTCTTTGGGGCATGCCCCGCAAAAGGCCCTTTTAAGGGCTGGTAAGGTAAAAGAGCTGTAAACTTTTTATTTTAGAATAGGGTAGGGCATTTTTTTATTTTGGGGGGCTTTGTTATTTTATTAGGGGGCTTAGAGTAGGTGTAATTAGTTTAAAATTCTTGTAATCTTTTTTTATTTTTTGTAATTTAGTGTTTGTTTTTTTTGTAATTTAGTGTTTGTTTTTTTGTAATTTAGTTTAGTTGATTTAATTCTAGGTAATTGTAGGTAGTTTATTTAATTAATTTATTGATAGTGTATTGTTAGGTTTAATTGTAACTTAGGTTAGGATTTATTTTACAGGTAATTTTGTAATTATTTTAACTAGGTAGCTATTAAATAGTTATTAACTATTTAATAGCTATTGTACCTAGTTAAAATAAATACAAAGTTGCCTGTAAAATAAATATAAATCCTAAAATAGCTACAATGTAATTATTATTTATATTGTAGCTATATTAGGGTTTATTTTACAGGTAAGTATTTAGCTTTAAATAGGAGTAATTTATTTAATAAGATGTATTTTATTTTGTTAGATTAAAATTATATTTAATATAGGGGGGTGTTAGGGTTAGGGTAACACTTAGCTTTATGGGTTAATAAATTTATTATAGTAGCGGTGAGGTCCGGTCGGCAGATTAGGGGTTAATACTTGAAGTTAGGTGTCGGCGATGTTAGGGAGGGCAGATTAGGGGTTAATACTATTTATTATAGGGTTTGCGAGGTGGGAGTGAGGCGGTTTAGGGGTTAATACATTTATTAGAGTAGCGGCGAGGTCCGGTCGGCAGATTAGGGGTTAATAAGTGTAGGTAGGTAGCGGCGACGTTGGGGGGGGCAGATTAGGGGTTAATAAATATTATGTAGGTGTCGGCGGTGTTAGGGGAAGCAGATTAGGGGTTCATAGGGATAATGTAGGTTGTGGCGGTGTGCGGTCGGCAGATTAGGGTTTAAAAAAATTTATTAGAGTGGCGGCGATGTGGGGGGACCTCGGTTTAGGGTTACATAGGTAGTTTATGGGTGTTAGTGTACTTTATAGCACTGTAGTTAAGAGCTTTATAAACCGGCGTTAGCCCATAAAGCTCTTAACTCCTGACTTTTTTCTGCGGCTGGAGTCTTGTCTTTAGAGTTCTTTTTTTTTTTTTTAAATAATTTTTATTGATTTTCCAACATTATAAAAGATAAAACCAAAACATAAACATACAAGTGTCAGGTACATGAAATTTCCAACTATAAATTCCTTTGTCATCATCATTAGACATTTATCTTTTGTCATCATTTGTCAACATTTCGCATTTATACATTTGTCCTCATTTATCATTTATCTTTTGTGATTAATCCTTTATCCTTTCCTTTTAAATATTGCAGTAAGTGTACCAAAAAATACATAAACACGAGAAAAATTCTTCTTATACATATAAATCTTAACAGGGCTTAACATAGTTTACAGTGTATACGGTGCATATTTCTAAACAACGTCAAAATCAAAAAAGGAACAAAAACACAGCAAAAAAAAAAAAAAAGAAAAGGAAAAAGAAGAATTTTTTTTTTAATTAAATCCAAAAACCGAAGAGAACAAAAGGGTCCGCCCTCCTCTACCAACCCACCTTCCCAGGCCCCCATACGTCCCCCAGGCCTCAGTCTTAACCCACTACCCATTCTCTGGGGAAGTGGCCTGCATATATGTTTGTCAGTATGAACTCCGAGTCCCGGAATGGTTTTATCACCTTTCTTTGGCATGCCGGGGGCAAGGACATAACAAAAGTTTCCCACTTCCGAAAAAAAGTGGCTAAGTGCTCTTCCTGAGGGTAAGGAATATTAAATTGTTCTAAGTTAAATTGATTTAGTAAGGCTTTTTTTTGAAGAGGGATATTTGGGGTGCATCTCGCGCTTTCCACAATTTAAAAATGAGAATACGTCCTGTTAGTATAATTGTGTTAATAAGACTATAATTTTTAATTATGCCTTGATACTTAACCAAGAAGAAAATATCCGTGGGCTTTAATTGATGGTCTAAATGTAGGATTATATTCATCCAGTAAGATATCTTTTTCCAGTATTGGATAATTTTAGGACAAGCCCACAAGCAATTAAATAAGTCCGCCTCTGTCGCCGAGCATCTGGGGCAAAAAATATTAGTCTTATACCATTTAGATAGCAGCTTCGGTGTCTGATATCTCAGTAGACCTATTTTGACCTGAGACTCTCTCCATGAAGTTGGAACCCAACTTTGTTGTATTATCTTGAAACTATCGATAATCGTCTGCTCTTCTATGTCTGGGAGATAGGAGGACCATTTTACTGTCATATCCTTAATTTGAGTATTAGAGGGCATTTGAACTATGAGTGAGTATAATGGGGAGATTGCATAAACACCAGATGCATACAAAGTTAGCCTAGCTTGGATATCTCCTAAAGACCAATTGTTTCCAAAGTTATAGAGTAATTCTTGAAGTAATGTCTTATTTGCAAGTAAGCGTAGAACTCGCGTGTCCCCAACTCAAATTTCTGCACTAGTTCTGCGAATGATACTGGCGCGCCCGTATTTCCCAGAATCTGCCCTACAAATTTCAAACCCTTTGTCTCCCAATCCTTAAAGATCTGATTAGACAATCCGGGTAAAAAGTTAGGGTTACCACATATGGATAAATAATTTGAGACATGTACAGGGCATTCTAGAGTGCTACATAATTTCTGCCATGCCATTATGATATTCTTGAACATAGTTAGATAAAAAATGTTCGATGGTAGTGACGTCAAGGGGCAATGGAGTAAGGCCTTCAAGTAGAAGGGAGCGACCAACTCTGATTCCCAGGAAAAGGAAGAAATTTGATCCTTTTCCGAAAGCCAGTCTATCGCAGTCCTAGAGATACATGCCAAGTAATAAGCCTGAATGTTGGGAAGAGCAAGACCCGCTGCCAGCTTGTTATTCATAAGTCGATAGCTTGCAATTCTAGGTTTGGAACCTTTCCATAGAAAGCGCGTGCATGCTTTATTGTTCTTAGTAACCTCTTTATTGTGCAGAAATAACGGTATATTTTGTAAAATATATAGGAGTTTGGGGAAAATAACTGTTTTAATCAGCATCACACGTGCCGAAAGAGATATGGGTAGACCAACCCACTCCTCCAGTTTTTTACCGCATTGTTCCAAGCATTCTATAAAGTTTGCCTTATACCACTCCGCCGGATTACACAATAATTTCAAACCTAAATAAGAGATTTGTACAACTTCCCGAAATGGGTGATCTATAGTGGATGTGGAGTCCTTATATAGCCATAATAATTCTGATTTAGTGGTATTTATCTTATACCCTGATATCTCTCCAAAATCCGAAATAATGCCCTTCAAAATTGGCAACGCTTTACTAAGATTAGATAAGAATAAAAGTAGGTCATCCGCATACAAAAGGAGAACATGTTTCTCTCCTGCCAACGAAATACCCTCTAGCTCTTGCCGTAATAGTAAAGCCAAAGGTTCTAAGCTGATGTTGAATAGAAGTGGAGAGAGGGGGCAACCCTGTCTAGTACCTCTATGTAAGGTCAGTCTTTGGGATAGAACGTTATTAATAATCAATGCGGATGTCGGAGCTTTATATATTAATCTAATATAGTCATTGAATTTACCAGTCAAGCCAAATTACTCGAGGGAGAATAACAAATGTTCCCAATTAACATGGTCAAATGCCTTTTCTGCGTCCACCGTTAAAATTGCTTTGTCCGTATTCTTATGCTGATTGGGAAGCGCCTGTCTGTTCCAGTAAGACTCAATTAATATTAACAGTTTGCGCATATTTTTTACGGGATTTCGTCCTGGCATAAAACCCGATTGGTCCACATGTATTATATTCCCAATGCATGGTTTCAGACGGTTAGCGAGAATGGCGGCTAGAATCTTATAATCCGTGTTTAGGACAGATATGGGCCGATACGAATTGGGTATCTCGGGGACTTTGCCCTTTTTCAGGATTAGGGAAATATTCGCGGCAGCAAAATACTGGGAACATCTAGCATTTTCTGAGAAATAGTAGTTAAATAACTTTTCTAATACTGGTACCACATGTGCCTCTAAAATCCTATAGAATTCAATGGGAAACTCATCAGGTCCGGCCGCTTTATTTGGTTTGGCATTTTTAATTGCCGCTGTTATCTCCTCTGCAGATATAGGAACATTTAAGGAGTTCCTCATTTCCTCAGATAATTTTGGGACCTTTATCTTTTGCCAGAATTCTGTTTTCTTAATTGGATTCGGGGTCTCTGATTCGAATACCTCTTGAAAGTATTCCACGAACACCCGTTCAATATCGGGGTGCTTCGTGTAACGCGCACTACTCTGCTTAATTGCAGGAATGTGAAGAAATAATATCAAAGCGCCAAACAGCACTGGCAGGGTCTGGGTGGTATACTTTGAGTGTTAATCAAGTAATGATTATAAAAAACAATGTGACATTTAAGACACTTTATTGCAATAAACAATTTAAAACAATATAAAACAATGTTGGTTTAAAACAATGTTACATTAAAAACAAATAATCAAGGATCCAAGATTTTACAAGGGATGATAAGGATACAATACAAAGAAATAAAAAAGAAAAGTCGATTGTGTCAGCCTATGGGCGTGATACAGCAGTGTAATATATAACTGATGTCTGTGGATGAAAGGTGTCTTTTCTAGTATTAAAAAAGCATATACAATAAATAAGCAGGTTGGTAGAAATCAAATTCGTGATTGACAAAAGATGAAAAATATTAACTTGAGAAATAAAACAAAACAATATTCGAAAATGTGAAAAAACTGCTCTAAAAAAGGATAAGCAGAGAACAGTGTAAACAAAAAATATATTCAAAAAGTTATCCAAAAAAAGGTACAAACTGTTTTCGTGATAATGTCAATAAAAAGTGGATCAACAGTTTCCACAAATGGTGAAAATATATCCGGTGGGGTGCAAAAAAATGATGAAAAATATATCCGGTGAAAAACGAATGCAAAACCAAAAAACAAGTGGTAAAAAGAAGGAAGTCTGTTTAAATTGGTGTTGATTAGTTACACAATCCAAACAAATGTTAAATGTGTGTGTGGGAGTTTTCCTCCAAAGTTGAGGGAGCTAGTGTGTCTTCAAAACAATAGATACAACTTGTTGCAGATGAAAGTCCTTCTGCCAAAAAGAAAAATAACAATAGTGTAGATGTTTTTTTTAAAAATAATAATATCAGAATGTCACTCACCAGTCGACGCGTTTCGGTCATCCACTGACCTTTATCAAGACTCAATAAAGTCTTGATAAAGGTCAGTGGATGACCGAAACGCGTCGACTGGTGAGTGACATTCTGATATTATTATTTTTTAAAAAAACATCTACACTATTGTTATTTTTCTTTTTGGCAGAAGGACTTTCATCTGCAACAAGTTGTATCTATTGTTTTGAAGACACACTAGCTCCCTCAACTTTGGAGGAAAACTCCCACACACACATTTAACATTTGTTTGGATTGTGTAACTAATCAACACCAATTTAAACAGACTTCCTTCTTTTTACCACTTGTTTTTTGGTTTTGCATTCGTTTTTCACCGGATATATTTTTCATCATTTTTTTGCACCCTACCGGATATATTTTCACCATATGTGGAAACTGTTGATCCACTTTTTATTGACATTATCACGAAAACAGTTTGTACCTTTTTTTGGATAACTTTTTGAATATATTTTTTGTTTACACTGTTCTCTGCTTATCCTTTTTTAGAGCAGTTTTTTCACATTTTCGAATATTGTTTTTTTTTATTTCTCAAGTTAATATTTTTCATCTTTTGTCAATCACGAATTTGATTTCTACCAACCTGCTTATTTATTGTATATGCTTTTTTAATACTAGAAAAGACACCTTTCATCCACAGACATCAGTTATATATTACACTGCTGTATCACGCCCATAGGCTGACACAATCGACTTTTCTTTTTTATTTCTTTGTATTGTATCCTTATCATCCCTTGTAAAATCTTGGATCCTTGATTATTTGTTTTTAATGTAACATTGTTTTAAACCAACATTGTTTTATATTGTTTTAAATTGTTTATTGCAATAAAGTGTCTTAAATGTCACATTGTTTTTTATAATCATTACTTGATTAACACTCAAAGTATACCACCCAGACCCTGCCAGTGCTGTTTGGCGCTTTGATATTATTTCTTCTGATTCTCCACACACTTCTGACCGCTAGGGGTCAATATATTAGAGCTAAGGGTCTTTTATATAGTAGGCGCTCAGTGATACATCCCATCTATTAATTGCAGGAATGGCTTGCCGTGGGGCAGACTTGACCAACCTAGTCAAAAATTTTGCAGACCGTCCTTTATGACCGCCATATAATGCTTGCGATCTGATGTCCTCCTGAACGCTATTTTGTCTTATATGGATATCGCGTACAGTCTTAGCGTTTACACATGTCTCCCAATGTTGTTTAATGGGATTATTAATGTATACTCTGTATGCATTTTTGACGTGATTAGCCATTTGCCTGTCAACCTGAGTGTATTTCCTTTTCAAAGAAATAGTATAGGATTTTATCTCCCCTCGGAGGACAGCTTTGGAGGCTTCCCAAAATACCTCAATCTTTTCAAAGTAGTTCCTATTATTCTTTGCGTATTCCACCCACTTGGATTGAAGCCAATTTTGAAAACCTACGTTATTATTTAGGAATTTCGGGAAGAGGAAGCGATTGGCACCCGCATTTCTTACTGCCATATTACATGACAATGAGATGACCGCGTGATCCGATATTATAATATCTTCAATTTGTGAGGTCCAGTTCCAACCAAGGAGAGAGTCCGAAATCAAAAAGTAGTCTATCCTGGACAATGCCTGCTGGGCATGAGACATGCATGTGAATGTGCGACTATCCGAGTTCTGTGAACGCCAGATATCGATTAGACCTAATTGTGCACAAAATTTATGAAAAATACGAACCCTCCTACATCTCGCCCGCAGTGATCTTTTTTTCAAATTATCTAGCACAGTATCAGCAATCAAATTGAGATCACCTGCAATAATTAAGTTATTGCCTATAAATTTATGTAGTTTACATGTTAACTTTGACCAAAAATTATAGTCTATTTGGTTCGGACCATAAATATTACATAATACATAATGTATTTTTATTAATTTCAATTTCCACTATTAAAAACCTCCCTTCCGGGTCTACATCCACGTTATGCAAGTGGTAGGACAAATTTTTATTGAGTAATATGGCCACTCCTCTTTTCCTAGATAGAGCAGGCGCTGCCACAACCTCCCCGACCCATTTGAATTTAAGTTTGGGGAATTCTTGGGACTTAAGGTGTAGTTCTTGGAGCAGAACTATATCAGGCTGGAATCTACCCAGGTGTTTAATTATGGATTTACGTTTCATTGGGGAGGTTACGCCACCCACATTCCAAGACAAAAAATGTAATTTACTTCCCATCGTATTTTACTCGTATATTGCTAATGAGGCGGATGATCGCGCCCGGGGAGCGGGTCGGAAGGAGGAAGGAGGAGAGAGAAGAGAGAGAAGAAAAAATTAAAAAAAAAACAAAAAAAAAACCCAATCCTTCTTGCCATAGTTCCTATACATAACAAACCAAATACAGGCAGAGAAAATAGAATATTACTCCCTGCTGGCTACTTTATGGAACCCCCTCCTCTCTACAAAAAGTCTCTGCTTCCACAACATTATTGAGTGTAAGATATTTGCCATCTCTCAGAACTACCAATCTCGCAGGATACATTAATCTAATGTTGTATTGCCCCTTCTGTAATCGGCCATAAATGAAAGACATATCTCTTCTCTTCGCCAGGGTTTCTGATGAGAAATCCTGAAAGATTAGTAGTCTGTGAGAGCGAAACACTAAAGGGTTACATTTTCGATAATATTGTAAGTATAGCATCTTATCCTGAAAATTAAGAAATTTAAATATCACTGGTCTGGGTCTATTCCCCTCATTGTCGTCTATACGCGCCCCTATCCTATGGGCCCTCTCTATCTGAAAGGGGACAGCAGGAGCCGGAATCTGCAAGGCCTGAGGTAGCGTAATAGATACAAAGGCCATCAAATCCTGAAACTCTAACGTTTCTGGGAGACCTATCACTTTCAGATTATTTCGTCTTGAGCGATCCTCAAGATCTTCAATCTTAGCTTGTAAAGATGCAATCATTTTTTTATGTGACTCTGTAATGGGTTCCTGTATATTAAATCTATCCTCTAAATCCGAAATCCGATTCTCCGCTTCCTCCATTCGTGAGAAGAATTGTCTGACTTCTACAGTAAGATTTGCGATTTCGGATCTAATTTCCACTTTTACATATTCGAATTGGGGAGTTAAAATTTTTGCCACCTCGGCGGCAAACTCAACCATATTATTACCCATTGGGGACGGTGAGCTTTTCTCTACTGGAGTATCAATACTAGAGTCCAGCATCCTGCTGCCCCCCTTCTTGTCCTTAGATTTAGGCGGCATAGTGGAGGGAGAGCTCTTTTGGTGCATGTATCTATCCATATACCGCTATTTAAAGCAAAATAAAGCAAAGAAGAGAGAAGGGAGAGAAAAAAAAAAAGGACTTCTTATGTTTAACCCTTACTATGTCAAAGTAATAGTATGCTATCAACTATTATGCAGCGCGAATTTAGGGCCTTACCAAACCTATCCTGTGTTCCTCAAATTTTTATTGTGCGCCTTAATCAATCCCTATAGTGGTGTGTACCCTAATCTAAAACCTAGATAGATTTATAATACGTGTTTTTATCTAAAGAAAAAAGAGGTGAACCATACACTAATCGACCTCTAATAATGCGTGTTCGTACTAAAGTATGTCTGTAGTCCTTATACCCAACTAATTCTATCAGAAGTGCAATTTAACACTATGTGTGAGGAGTCTCCGAGGTGGGGACTATTACTTCTGTCCTAACCCAAGGTGTATTACCGTGTTATTCACTCTTAATAAATTCTATATACGTGCCTAATATATGTACTCCTTAGATAGCGAAAAAAAAAAAAAAGTGGATGTGGATCAGCTCGTGATTTGTGGAACTTATAGCTTAATTTGTACTGTAAGCGAATGTATCCAACCTATGATAATAAAAGCTTCTGATAATCAGACTGATAAAGCTGAATTAAATGGGTGAATTAATCTAAAGCCCACACTTAGGTCGTTTAGGAATTTGTAAGTGACAGAAATGCAATATAGGTTAAAAAATTTTAACTGTACATATTAAATTCCTTTCTTATATGGTTACAATACTATCTACCTTCAGAACTTAATATCTAGGCTCAACAATATACATACGCTGTGGTGCAAACAATGACTGAACAGGATGTCTTTAAACTATCTTAAACAGATTTTATTACTGTTTCATCTATATAGGCCCAACGATATTATTCGGTGTAGCAATACCCTGACTGAACAGATTGTAATGAAACCCTCTTGTGCAGTTTTGGTATTAATATATCTATGTGCCTTTCCTACGTGGTAGCCGTATTATCTGCCTTCAGAACTTAACAACTGAGCACAGCAATATATATTCAGTATAGCATAAGACAAAAAACAAATTGTAATTTTACTGTCTTAAAAAGCTTTGTTACTGTTCGCTCTGTGTACCTATGAGGCTATAGTATTATCTGCCTTCAAGCTATTTAACTGGTCACGACAAAATATGTACAGAGTAGCAAAAACACAGACTGAACAGATTATAATTAGGCTATCTTAAACCCCTTTTGTCGCTGTTACTTCTATATACCTGGATATATTCTAAGCACTGAAACTTATGTGGCAAAACAGGGGAAGATTTTATAGTGTGCCAGAGTTAGTGTAAAGGGTCTTATATACAATCTAAGAGCCCTATGCAAACAGCTCAGAGTGTTTTCAGAGAAAATCGTTTCCAGGCTCAGCCTCAAAACACTTTAGTGTATTGCCACAATAGAGTTAAGATGAAATCATAGTCATAACCCAGCTTACTTAATATTTGCACACAACCAGGTCAAGATTGTTACAGAAATTTAGTCTGAGACCCAGTCCATGCAGATTTTGCCCCCATCAGGAATGGTCTTAGCAGCTGGAAGAACAACGATAAATCAGGACAAGTCATTCAAGCATAGAGACTGATATATTTCTTTGATGCAGTTCTGAATGTGTATTATATTAAACAAAAAAACTTTAGTTCAATGGCTCACCAAAGACGATCTGTCCATACAGGTTTCTATGAGCACCAGCCACTAAAGCGGTACTTCTATACCGACCTGCTTGTGATGTACCCTCGGGCGTGCATGGTAACCACCGGAAATTATCTCTGCAGAGCTGTATTATCCACAAGCATTCAATTGCTATACCCGGCTTATTATCCCAAAACACACTACTACACCAGGGAGCAGTGTATGGGACGCTGTGGCTGGTAACCGCTCTGCTCCGAGAATGGGTTACAAGAAGATCCGGAGGGAAAGGAAATCATCCGCCGGCTCTGGAAGCCTGTCAGCCCGCACAAACTTTACCAAGCTTCGCGCTCCAGCGCTACTTCATCTGGGGCCACGACAGATAAGAGCGAACAGACCAACCAGGACGCCGTTCCAGCTTCTCTCTCCAAGCTTGTCAGCAGACTCCAACTGCAGGAGGCGTGGCGCGCCCTTCTGTATTCGCTCTCTCGAACTACAGGAGGCAGGTAACGGAAACCAAGGAGCAGGTAGGCAGGATCCTCAATGAAGGTGAGTAAGACATCCACCAATACAAGTCTAGGCCAATCAAAAGGTCAAATTTTGTATGTCTGGTTGCAACGCTGAGGGATTACATATGAGCACAAAGTGGGTACCGTGTACTTATTGCCTTATTAAATGTCATGCACGGCCCATCTTATCTGTGAGTTCGATTTATATGTGCAGGACCGGGTGCTGTCTGACCCGACTAAGTAAGGAAAAGCGTGTGCTTCAGCCAACAAGCACTAGTCAGGCTGCTTTAGGGGACTCCTGTTGCGGGATCCGAGGATCCGAAATACGGGCCGGATAGCATTTCCACGGCCAAGGATAATTCGGCAAACCGCTGGTTGATAGTTTTCTCCAGGCAGCGTGTACCTGGAGCGGGAGCAAACACCTGTGCTACCTGTGTGCTCCGCCTCCAGCAGTAAGTCTCCCCCGTCTTTAGAGTTCTAACGCTCACTTCAGCCAAGACTCTAAATACCAGAGTTAGAAAGATCCCATTGAAAAGATAGGATACGCAATTGACGTAAGGGGATCTGCGGTATGGAAAAGTCGCGGCTGGAAAGTGAGCGTTAGACCCTTTCCTGACTGACTCTAAATACCAGCGGGTGGTAAAAACCAGCGTTAGGACCGCCTAACGCTGGTTTGGACGGCTAACGCAGAACTCTAAATCTATGCATTTGTTTTAAAATGTCTTCATTATAGTTTTCTATGCACACTTTATTCTTAATTGTCTTCAGCAGAAAAGGTTAGCTAACTAAAGCTTATGTACAGTACAATATCTGTGTGTGTAACTGTGTATGTATATGTGTGTGTACTGTTGTAATTGTTTTGTCATCTTTGTGTGTGTGTGTATATATGTATGTATATATGTGTGTGTATGTATGTATGTGTGTGTCTGTGTGTATGCATGTTTGTGTGTGTATGTATGCGTGTGTGTCTTTGTGTATGTATGTTTGTGTGTGTATGTGTGTGTGTCTGTTTGTATGCATGTATTTGTGCGTATGTATGTATGTGTTTGTGTGTCTGTGTGTATGTATTTGTGTGTATGTATGTTTGTGTGTATGTATGTATGTGTGTGTGTGTATGTGTCTGTGTGTATGTATTTGTGTGTATATATGTTTGTGTGTGTAGGTATGCATTTTCCTGGACCGAGTGCAGGATCTAACTGTGTTTCCTCCTAGCTTCTGAGAGAGACTTTTCTCAGCGGTTTATTTTATCTGTTCCATTATGTTATGTTTTGACACACTGCTTTAGACATGTTATAACTACTATTAGGATATGTGCATCATTGCTCTATTTTAGGTCTATATACAATCTAGCAACCTGATTAATGTGTGTCTTAGACATTATTAGACTTAGCAGCATACGTATGCTTTATAGATATCCTGCAGGCATTGTTACCTTAGATGTAAGGTGTTGTATATATATGGTGTTTACCTTATTTTTTTGTGTTGGTTTGAGTCAAATGCAGAGTTTTTCACGGAATGTGACAAGGGATTATAATTAATAAATTTATTTTTGGTATGAAATAAATTCCCTGTGTGCCTTTATTTCCCTTACTTTATCAGACCATTAATCTATGGTCTGATACTATATCTCCCTGTATAAATTTAATTTCATTACTGATTAAGGGTGGCACCAGAATCTAGATTATCAGCAATATTTCCCACTCTCTCATACACCCCCATTTATATATTTGTCAAATTTTGAGGATATTAATAGAGGATTCTTTTTGTCCTTTTCTAGTTTGAGATAGAGTGGATTGCTGTAGGAGCGAATTATTTGCCCCTATTTTCCCTTTTCCCCTCTGCACTTCGACTCTTTCCAATATAAATTATGGCATATGTCTTGTCTGATGATTTGTGGGAGGCCGAATTAAAAGATTCTCTTGCCAATGATAATGCAGTTGGAGAGGATAATGATGAGGAGAACATAACAATTTTCAGTGCATTTAGGAGATATAGATATCTCCTAAATCGACAATTGAAAATCAAAGCTGAGAATGCAAGCCTAACTAACTATAAAGAAAAAAAGATTATTCCAAGAGGTTTACGTTTATCATTAGATCCAGGTGCAAATACAAGGGAGGATGAGGAAGGTGATTCCTTTGTAGAGGATTGGAACGATAAATTATCCTCGACCTCCCTTGATTTGATGGAAATGATGATACAAAGAAATATTAGACGACTTGAAAAAGTCAAAAATGAGGCTGAAAAGGCTCTTTTGAAAGTTAACACCTTTGAAAGTGATCTCAATTTTGAGAAACTTAATGCTGAGACAAGTACTAATATTATTAAACTAAAATCGGACATTAAAATGAGGAAATGTAGAAAACTTAGAAGGGATCAGGAGGACTATAAAAATGGAAGGGTCTATGTATATAAGTCCCAAAAGGGGACCTATGACTCAGGGACAGATGCGTCTGACTCTGAGACAGGGCCCTCAAAAAACTCCCCGGGTATAACTTCAAGAGAAGGAAGAGAAGGACTAGAAGAGGCAAAAGGAAAAGATCCATTTGGGAACCCCTCAAAGGAGAAGAGATATCAGACCAGACAAACCAGGGGGAGAGGGGATCATTATGTTCAGAACAGAGGGAGATACAGAGGGAGGGGAGCACGCAGGGGTTACTAGAAAGCCCACTTATGGATGAGTTACAAATTGTTAATCTCTCATCCTTCCCTCTGAATCTGGCACATGTTGATCTCCTTAAAAAGGGTCTCTCTTTCTGCCCTACAGCTAATATTGATAAATTTGAGGTACTGAAAGATTTACATCTATTTGCCAGGAAAATTGTTTTATCTGTGGTAATGAAAAATAGAAACTTTAATACTTTGGATGCTAATGATCAGTTAGCTTTGAGAGATTTGGAATCTCTCTTAGATGATAATGATCAGGAGGGTCCTACTAATGAATCCCAGGACAATCCTGCTATTTACCAAAAACCCATCTTTAGGTCCAAATCCTCATATATGCCTTCTCTTTCCTTAGTGCCATCTGTCAATCTCTTTGTGAAGAAAATGGAAAAGGAAATTGACACGATGATTCCTTTTAAGACAGATGACAATTTGAAACCCAGAGAGAGGAAAGCTTTGAGGGAACTGTCTGTGGCCAGGGGGTTGGTGATCAAACCGGCCGATAAGGGCGGAAACTTAGTCCTTCTGGATGAACAGCTTTATGTAAATGAAGCAAAACGCCAATTGAACGACAAGAACCAATATATAAGGTTGGATCACAACCCCCTGGCACAGATACAGAATTCCCTCTTTAAACTTCTAAATGAAGCAAGATGTAGGGGAACCATAGATCAGAAAGAGTTTAAGTTCTTGGTCTCTGATTTCCCTGTAATGCCTGTTTTCTATATTCTCCCGAAATTACACAAGAACTTGAAGTGTCCCCCAGGAAGGCCTATCGTGTCAGGGATTGGCAGTGTCACTGAGAAAGCTGGGGAATATGTAGATAAATATCTACGTCCATTCCTTTTATCTTTAACATCATATGTTAAGGACACAGCGGATCTTTTGAGGAAACTTGATGGAGTGGTAGTAAATGATAATACACTGCTAGCTTCTCTAGATGTAGAGGGGCTATACTCCTCTATTCCTCATGATATTGGACTTCAGGCAATAAGGAAATTTTTGGAAACAAAGGGTCCCCTGTTCTCAGAACATTCTGAGTTTGTTATCTCTTTACTTAGATTTGTCCTCCAGAATAATGTATTTACGTTTGACGGACAGATCTATAAACAGATACGGGGAACAGCTATGGGGGCAGTGTGTGCTCCCACCTACGCCTGCCTCCATTTGGGGGCTTGGGAGTCAGATATTTTTGAACGACACAGTGACACCTTTAACAATAAGGTGTTAATGTGGGTTAGATATGTGGATGATGTTCTTGTCCTATGGGATGGGAGTGTAGAAGAATTTCATGATTTTGTTCATGAACTTAACCATAACGACAGGAACATCATCCTCACATCAGAGACAAACAAGACCGAACTAAACTTTCTTGATATTACTATCAAGAAGGAAGGCTTGAAGATCGTGACAGAAAATTTCAGGAAAAAGAATGCCACTAACAGCATCTTACATGCTGATAGTGGTCATCCTGTCCATCTGATTAAGGGTATTCCGTATGGACAGTTCCTCCGGCTTAGGAGAAACTGTTCATCACTAACAAAATTTGATACACATGCTGCCCTAATGAAAGAAAGGTTTCTCAAAAGAGGATATTCCAATAAATGTCTTAAAAAAGCTTTGTGGAAGGCACGAAAGACTCCTAGAGACCACCTGCTGTATAACAATAAATCAAAGCCCAAAGAGACGCAAATTAGATTTATCACTAAGTTTAATAACCAATGGTCCAATATTAGATCAGCACTAGCTAATAACTGGCATATACTTACCTTGGATGACAACGTTAGAGATTCGATTGGTGAAAAACCACTACTAACAGCTAGAAAAGCACTAAGTTTGAGAGATCACTTAGTTCAGAGTCAATTTGTGAGAGGCCCCTCTAATGCAGACTGGCTAAGAAGGGACAAGGGAATAAAAGGTAGCTATCCATGTGGGCACTGTGTGTACTGTGCCCACATGGATAGCACCAAACAGTTATTCACGTCTTGTGATAAGGTTTTTGATATTAAATTCTTCTTCAACTGCAGATCTGAAGGGGTAATCTATCTTCTTCGCTGCTCGTGCCCGGTTTTTTACGTTGGAAAAACCAAAAGGTTAGTAAAGGACCGGGTACAGGAACATCGGGACGATATCCTTCATGAAAATGACACAAATGTGGCAAGACACTTTGGCATGTTCCATAATGGAAGTGTAGAATCTTTGAAATTTACTATCATAGACAAAGGGATAACTAATGGTAGAGGTGGCAATAATGACAAAGTTCTATTGCAGAAAGAAACAAAATGGATCTATAAACTTAATACTAGATACCCAGTAGGACTTAATGATAAATTGGAGTATGCTAGTTTTTTATAGTCAGTGGACTCTCCCCTTTTCAGACAAGACATGTGCTATATTTGTAAGGTGTCATCATTTTTTGTTGTGGCAATAAGTGTTAGAAAGCTGAGGAATTAGGCTTTTACTTTCCCTAAGATTTTAGTGTATAACTAGAATCTTCACAACTTTACACATAAGGTTTTTGTATTTTGATTATATGCATCTCTAAACTGGAATATGTTTTCTTATGTGAACACACCTTTATTTAATTAATTACCCCAGGTGGGGGAAGCACACCTGAGGAATGTCAGGTGAGCTTTATCTTAAGAGGAAATCCGGTAAGGATTCATTCAAGCCCTGATGAACCCCTGTGAAACACACTGGATGTGGGGGTGAAACGATCGTTGGTTTGTGTTTTTAACACTGAAGTGTTGTATTCAGGAGCAGGTCGACTAACTCCTGTGTATAAGAACTGTTTAAGGTTCTAAGGTCTATGGGACACGCATAGCCTTTTATACCTTTTTACTGCCTGCACTTTATCTGCATACCTGCTTTGTGTGCTGACCTTGAAGAAATATGCTGCAAAGAAACATATGGTCTGTGCTACTATAGGGACTGTTTGGTGTTTCATCTGTTGCCCTGTGAAGCGAATACAGGACTTGGAAAACAGGCACCTGTGGAGTCTAAGTAAATGCACGTAAGCTAAGAGCGAGAGGAACATACATATCGTATCCACCTGAGCAAGTTTGCGTATATCCTGACGTACGCTCCGATGCTTTTGATCTATCAGCCTAGGGAAAGCCTGGTTCTTTCTCGGTGCGGCGGATGCCGGTACAGCTGATCACTACTACACACGGAAAGTGCACTTTGCCTACAAGTCCGATTGGAAGAGCTTGCAAGCTATACCACTCCTCCCCCAGTGACATCAGACGCCACAGAGAGAGCGGTCTGCTTCTTTGAAGATCTCCTGGGACACAGAGCTAGTTTGTTTCACTGCTGCATGCTCTATCCTGGCAAGTGATTCTAAATCTTACCCTTTGGAACAGATCACAGTAAGAACTAATACGTTTACTTTACCTTTTGCATAAAGGACTGTATTTTCACTTTGCATTTTCCTGGACCGAGTGCAGGATCTAACTGTGTTTCCTCCTAGCTTCTGAGAGAGACTTTTCTCAGCGGTTTATTTTATCTGTTCCATTATGTTATGTTTTGACACACTGCTTTAGACATGTTATAACTACTATTAGGATATGTGCATCATTGCTCTATTTTAGGTCTATATACAATCTAGCAACCTGATTAATGTGTGTCTTAGACATTATTAGACTTAGCAGCATACGTATGCTTTATAGATATCCTGCAGGCATTGTTACCTTAGATGTAAGGTGTTGTATATATATGGTGTTTACCTTATTTTTTTGTGTTGGTTTGAGTCAAATGCAGAGTTTTTCACGGAATGTGACAAGGGATTATAATTAATAAATTTATTTTTGGTATGAAATAAATTCCCTGTGTGCCTTTATTTCCCTTACTTTATCAGACCATTAATCTATGGTCTGATACTATATCTCCCTGTATAAATTTAATTTCATTACTGATTAAGGGTGGCACCAGAATCTAGATTATCAGCAATATTTCCCACTCTCTCATACACCCCCATTTATATATTTGTCAAATTTTGAGGATATTAATAGAGGATTCTTTTTGTCCTTTTCTAGTTTGAGATAGAGTGGATTGCTGTAGGAGCGAATTATTTGCCCCTATTTTCCCTTTTCCCCTCTGCACTTCGACTCTTTCCAATATAAATTATGGCATATGTCTTGTCTGATGATTTGTGGGAGGCCGAATTAAAAGATTCTCTTGCCAATGATAATGCAGTTGGAGAGGATAATGATGAGGAGAACATAACAATTTTCAGTGCATTTAGGAGATATAGATATCTCCTAAATCGACAATTGAAAATCAAAGCTGAGAATGCAAGCCTAACTAACTATAAAGAAAAAAAGATTATTCCAAGAGGTTTACGTTTATCATTAGATCCAGGTGCAAATACAAGGGAGGATGAGGAAGGTGATTCCTTTGTAGAGGATTGGAACGATAAATTATCCTCGACCTCCCTTGATTTGATGGAAATGATGATACAAAGAAATATTAGACAACTTGAAAAAGTCAAAAATGAGGCTGAAAAGGCTCTTTTGAAAGTTAACACCTTTGAAAGTGATCTCAATTTTGAGAAACTTAATGCTGAGACAAGTACTAATATTATTAAACTAAAATCGGACATTAAAATGAGGAAATGTAGAAAACTTAGAAGGGATCAGGAGGACTATAAAAATGGAAGGGTCTATGTATATAAGTCCCAAAAGGGGACCTATGACTCAGGGACAGATGCGTCTGACTCTGAGACAGGGCCCTCAAAAAACTCCCCGGGTATAACTTCAAGAGAAGGAAGAGAAGGACTAGAAGAGGCAAAAGGAAAAGATCCATTTGGGAACCCCTCAAAGGAGAAGAGATATCAGACCAGACAAACCAGGGGGAGAGGGGATCATTATGTTCAGAACAGAGGGAGATACAGAGGGAGGGGAGCACGCAGGGGTTACTAGAAAGCCCACTTATGGATGAGTTACAAATTGTTAATCTCTCATCCTTCCCTCTGAATCTGGCACATGTTGATCTCCTTAAAAAGGGTCTCTCTTTCTGCCCTACAGCTAATATTGATAAATTTGAGGTACTGAAAGATTTACATCTATTTGCCAGGAAAATTGTTTTATCTGTGGTAATGAAAAATAGAAACTTTAATACTTTGGATGCTAATGATCAGTTAGCTTTGAGAGATTTGGAATCTCTCTTAGATGATAATGATCAGGAGGGTCCTACTAATGAATCCCAGGACAATCCTGCTATTTACCAAAAACCCATCTTTAGGTCCAAATCCTCATATATGCCTTCTCTTTCCTTAGTGCCATCTGTCAATCTCTTTGTGAAGAAAATGGAAAAGGAAATTGACACGATGATTCCTTTTAAGACAGATGACAATTTGAAACCCAGAGAGAGGAAAGCTTTGAGGGAACTGTCTGTGGCCAGGGGGTTGGTGATCAAACCGGCCGATAAGGGCGGAAACTTAGTCCTTCTGGATGAACAGCTTTATGTAAATGAAGCAAAACGCCAATTGAACGACAAGAACCAATATATAAGGTTGGATCACAACCCCCTGGCACAGATACAGAATTCCCTCTTTAAACTTCTAAATGAAGCAAGATGTAGGGGAACCATAGATCAGAAAGAGTTTAAGTTCTTGGTCTCTGATTTCCCTGTAATGCCTGTTTTCTATATTCTCCCGAAATTACACAAGAACTTGAAGTGTCCCCCAGGAAGGCCTATCGTGTCAGGGATTGGCAGTGTCACTGAGAAAGCTGGGGAATATGTAGATAAATATCTACGTCCATTCCTTTTATCTTTAACATCATATGTTAAGGACACAGCTGATCTTTTGAGGAAACTTGATGGAGTGGTAGTAAATGATAATACACTGCTAGCTTCTCTAGATGTAGAGGGGCTATACTCCTCTATTCCTCATGATATTGGACTTCAGGCAATAAGGAAATTTTTGGAAACAAAGGGTCCCCTGTTCTCAGAACATTCTGAGTTTGTTATCTCTTTACTTAGATTTGTCCTCCAGAATAATGTATTTACGTTTGACGGACAGATCTATAAACAGATACGGGGAACAGCTATGGGGGCAGTGTGTGCTCCCACCTACGCCTGCCTCCATTTGGGGGCTTGGGAGTCAGATATTTTTGAACGACACAGTGACACCTTTAACAATAAGGTGTTAATGTGGGTTAGATATGTGGATGATGTTCTTGTCCTATGGGATGGGAGTGTAGAAGAATTTCATGATTTTGTTCATGAACTTAACCATAACGACAGGAACATCATCCTCACATCAGAGACAAACAAGACCGAACTAAACTTTCTTGATATTACTATCAAGAAGGAAGGCTTGAAGATCGTGACAGAAAATTTCAGGAAAAAGAATGCCACTAACAGCATCTTACATGCTGATAGTGGTCATCCTGTCCATCTGATTAAGGGTATTCCGTATGGACAGTTCCTCCGGCTTAGGAGAAACTGTTCATCACTAACAAAATTTGATACACATGCTGCCCTAATGAAAGAAAGGTTTCTCAAAAGAGGATATTCCAATAAATGTCTTAAAAAAGCTTTGTGGAAGGCACGAAAGACTCCTAGAGACCACCTGCTGTATAACAATAAATCAAAGCCCAAAGAGACGCAAATTAGATTTATCACTAAGTTTAATAACCAATGGTCCAATATTAGATCAGCACTAGCTAATAACTGGCATATACTTACCTTGGATGACAAGGTTAGAGATTCGATTGGTGAAAAACCACTACTAACAGCTAGAAAAGCACTAAGTTTGAGAGATCACTTAGTTCAGAGTCAATTTGTGAGAGGCCCCTCTAATGCAGACTGGCTAAGAAGGGACAAGGGAATAAAAGGTAGCTATCCATGTGGGCACTGTGTGTACTGTGCCCACATGGATAGCACCAAACAGTTCTTCACGTCTTGTGATAAGGTTTTTGATATTAAATTCTTCTTCAACTGCAGATCTGAAGGGGTAATCTATCTTCTTCGCTGCTCGTGCCCGGTTTTTTACGTTGGAAAAACCAAAAGGTTAGTAAAGGACCGGGTACAGGAACATCGGGACGATATCCTTCATGAAAATGACACAAATGTGGCAAGACACTTTGGCATGTTCCATAATGGAAGTGTAGAATCTTTGAAATTTACTATCATAGACAAAGGGATAACTAATGGTAGAGGTGGCAATAATGACAAAGTTCTATTGCAGAAAGAAACAAAATGGATCTATAAACTTAATACTAGATACCCAGTAAGACTTAATGATAAATTGGAGTATGCTAGTTTTTTATAGTCAGTGGACTCTCCCCTTTTCAGACAAGACATGTGCTATATTTGTAAGGTGTCATCATTTTTTGTTGTGGCAATAAGTGTTAGAAAGCTGAGGAATTAGGCTTTTACTTTCCCTAAGATTTTAGTGTATAACTAGAATCTTCACAACTTTACACATAAGGTTTTTGTATTTTGATTATATGCATCTCTAAACTGGAATGTTTTCTTATGTGAACACACCTTTATTTAATTAATTACCCCAGGTGGGGGAAGCACACCTGAGGAATGTCAGGTGAGCTTTATCTTAAGAGGAAATCCGGTAAGGATTCATTCAAGCCCTGATGAACCCCTGTGAAACACACTGGATGTGGGGGTGAAACGATCGTTGGTTTGTGTTTTTAACACTGAAGTGTTGTATTCAGGAGCAGGTCGACTAACTCCTGTGTATAAGAACTGTTTAAGGCTCTAAGGTCTATGGGACACGCATAGCCTTTTATACCTTTTTACTGCCTGCACTTTATCTGCATACCTGCTTTGTGTGCTGACCTTGAAGAAATATGCTGCAAAGAAACATATGGTCTGTGCTACTATAGGGACTGTTTGGTGTTTCATCTGTTGCCCTGTGAAGCGAATACAGGACTTGGAAAACAGGCACCTGTGGAGTCTAAGTAAATGCACGTAAGCTAAGAGCGAGAGGAACATACATATCGTATCCACCTGAGCAAGTTTGCGTATATCCTGACGTACGCTCCGATGCTTTTGATCTATCAGCCTAGGGAAAGCCTGGTTCTTTCTCGGTGCGGCGGATGCCGGTACAGCTGATCACTACTACACACGGAAAGTGCACTTTGCCTACAAGTCCGATTGGAAGAGCTTGCAAGCTATACCACTCCTCCCCCAGTGACATCAGATGCCACAGAGAGAGCGGTCTGCTTCTTTGAAGATCTCCTGGGACACAGAGCTAGTTTGTTTCACTGCTGCATGCTCTATCCTGGCAAGTGATTCTAAATCTTACCCTTTGGAACAGATCACAGTAAGAACTAATACGTTTACTTTACCTTTTGCATAAAGGACTGTATTTTCACTTTGCATTTTCCTGGACCGAGTGCAGGATCTAACTGTGTTTCCTCCTAGCTTCTGAGAGAGACTTTTCTCAGCGGTTTATTTTATCTGTTCCATTATGTTATGTTTTGACACACTGCTTTAGACATGTTATAACTACTATTAGGATATGTGCATCATTGCTCTATTTTAGGTCTATATACAATCTAGCAACCTGATTAATGTGTGTCTTAGACATTATTAGACTTAGCAGCATACGTATGCTTTATAGATATCCTGCAGGCATTGTTACCTTAGATGTAAGGTGTTGTATATATATGGTGTTTACCTTATTTTTTTGTGTTGGTTTGAGTCAAATGCAGAGTTTTTCACGGAATGTGACAAGGGATTATAATTAATAAATTTATTTTTGGTATGAAATAAATTCCCTGTGTGCCTTTATTTCCCTTACTTTATCAGACCATTAATCTATGGTCTGATACTATATCTCCCTGTATAAATTTAATTTCATTACTGATTAAGGGTGGCACCAGAATCTAGATTATCAGCAATATTTCCCACTCTCTCATACACCCCCATTTATATATTTGTCAAATTTTGAGGATATTAATAGAGGATTCTTTTTGTCCTTTTCTAGTTTGAGATAGAGTGGATTGCTGTAGGAGCGAATTATTTGCCCCTATTTTCCCTTTTCCCCTCTGCACTTCGACTCTTTCCAATATAAATTATGGCATATGTCTTGTCTGATGATTTGTGGGAGGCCGAATTAAAAGATTCTCTTGCCAATGATAATGCAGTTGGAGAGGATAATGATGAGGAGAACATAACAATTTTCAGTGCATTTAGGAGATATAGATATCTCCTAAATCGACAATTGAAAATCAAAGCTGAGAATGCAAGCCTAACTAACTATAAAGAAAAAAAGATTATTCCAAGAGGTTTACGTTTATCATTAGATCCAGGTGCAAATACAAGGGAGGATGAGGAAGGTGATTCCTTTGTAGAGGATTGGAACGATAAATTATCCTCGACCTCCCTTGATTTGATGGAAATGATGATACAAAGAAATATTAGACAACTTGAAAAAGTCAAAAATGAGGCTGAAAAGGCTCTTTTGAAAGTTAACACCTTTGAAAGTGATCTCAATTTTGAGAAACTTAATGCTGAGACAAGTACTAATATTATTAAACTAAAATCGGACATTAAAATGAGGAAATGTAGAAAACTTAGAAGGGATCAGGAGGACTATAAAAATGGAAGGGTCTATGTATATAAGTCCCAAAAGGGGACCTATGACTCAGGGACAGATGCGTCTGACTCTGAGACAGGGCCCTCAAAAAACTCCCCGGGTATAACTTCAAGAGAAGGAAGAGAAGGACTAGAAGAGGCAAAAGGAAAAGATCCATTTGGGAACCCCTCAAAGGAGAAGAGATATCAGACCAGACAAACCAGGGGGAGAGGGGATCATTATGTTCAGAACAGAGGGAGATACAGAGGGAGGGGAGCACGCAGGGGTTACTAGAAAGCCCACTTATGGATGAGTTACAAATTGTTAATCTCTCATCCTTCCCTCTGAATCTGGCACATGTTGATCTCCTTAAAAAGGGTCTCTCTTTCTGCCCTACAGCTAATATTGATAAATTTGAGGTACTGAAAGATTTACATCTATTTGCCAGGAAAATTGTTTTATCTGTGGTAATGAAAAATAGAAACTTTAATACTTTGGATGCTAATGATCAGTTAGCTTTGAGAGATTTGGAATCTCTCTTAGATGATAATGATCAGGAGGGTCCTACTAATGAATCCCAGGACAATCCTGCTATTTACCAAAAACCCATCTTTAGGTCCAAATCCTCATATATGCCTTCTCTTTCCTTAGTGCCATCTGTCAATCTCTTTGTGAAGAAAATGGAAAAGGAAATTGACACGATGATTCCTTTTAAGACAGATGACAATTTGAAACCCAGAGAGAGGAAAGCTTTGAGGGAACTGTCTGTGGCCAGGGGGTTGGTGATCAAACCGGCCGATAAGGGCGGAAACTTAGTCCTTCTGGATGAACAGCTTTATGTAAATGAAGCAAAACGCCAATTGAACGACAAGAACCAATATATAAGGTTGGATCACAACCCCCTGGCACAGATACAGAATTCCCTCTTTAAACTTCTAAATGAAGCAAGATGTAGGGGAACCATAGATCAGAAAGAGTTTAAGTTCTTGGTCTCTGATTTCCCTGTAATGCCTGTTTTCTATATTCTCCCGAAATTACACAAGAACTTGAAGTGTCCCCCAGGAAGGCCTATCGTGTCAGGGATTGGCAGTGTCACTGAGAAAGCTGGGGAATATGTAGATAAATATCTACGTCCATTCCTTTTATCTTTAACATCATATGTTAAGGACACAGCTGATCTTTTGAGGAAACTTGATGGAGTGGTAGTAAATGATAATACACTGCTAGCTTCTCTAGATGTAGAGGGGCTATACTCCTCTATTCCTCATGATATTGGACTTCAGGCAATAAGGAAATTTTTGGAAACAAAGGGTCCCCTGTTCTCAGAACATTCTGAGTTTGTTATCTCTTTACTTAGATTTGTCCTCCAGAATAATGTATTTACGTTTGACGGACAGATCTATAAACAGATACGGGGAACAGCTATGGGGGCAGTGTGTGCTCCCACCTACGCCTGCCTCCATTTGGGGGCTTGGGAGTCAGATATTTTTGAACGACACAGTGACACCTTTAACAATAAGGTGTTAATGTGGGTTAGATATGTGGATGATGTTCTTGTCCTATGGGATGGGAGTGTAGAAGAATTTCATGATTTTGTTCATGAACTTAACCATAACGACAGGAACATCATCCTCACATCAGAGACAAACAAGACCGAACTAAACTTTCTTGATATTACTATCAAGAAGGAAGGCTTGAAGATCGTGACAGAAAATTTCAGGAAAAAGAATGCCACTAACAGCATCTTACATGCTGATAGTGGTCATCCTGTCCATCTGATTAAGGGTATTCCGTATGGACAGTTCCTCCGGCTTAGGAGAAACTGTTCATCACTAACAAAATTTGATACACATGCTGCCCTAATGAAAGAAAGGTTTCTCAAAAGAGGATATTCCAATAAATGTCTTAAAAAAGCTTTGTGGAAGGCACGAAAGACTCCTAGAGACCACCTGCTGTATAACAATAAATCAAAGCCCAAAGAGACGCAAATTAGATTTATCACTAAGTTTAATAACCAATGGTCCAATATTAGATCAGCACTAGCTAATAACTGGCATATACTTACCTTGGATGACAAGGTTAGAGATTCGATTGGTGAAAAACCACTACTAACAGCTAGAAAAGCACTAAGTTTGAGAGATCACTTAGTTCAGAGTCAATTTGTGAGAGGCCCCTCTAATGCAGACTGGCTAAGAAGGGACAAGGGAATAAAAGGTAGCTATCCATGTGGGCACTGTGTGTACTGTGCCCACATGGATAGCACCAAACAGTTCTTCACGTCTTGTGATAAGGTTTTTGATATTAAATTCTTCTTCAACTGCAGATCTGAAGGGGTAATCTATCTTCTTCGCTGCTCGTGCCCGGTTTTTTACGTTGGAAAAACCAAAAGGTTAGTAAAGGACCGGGTACAGGAACATCGGGACGATATCCTTCATGAAAATGACACAAATGTGGCAAGACACTTTGGCATGTTCCATAATGGAAGTGTAGAATCTTTGAAATTTACTATCATAGACAAAGGGATAACTAATGGTAGAGGTGGCAATAATGACAAAGTTCTATTGCAGAAAGAAACAAAATGGATCTATAAACTTAATACTAGATACCCAGTAGGACTTAATGATAAATTGGAGTATGCTAGTTTTTTATAGTCAGTGGACTCTCCCCTTTTCAGACAAGACATGTGCTATATTTGTAAGGTGTCATCATTTTTTGTTGTGGCAATAAGTGTTAGAAAGCTGAGGAATTAGGCTTTTACTTTCCGTAAGATTTTAGTGTATAACTAGAATCTTCACAACTTTACACATAAGGTTTTTGTATTTTGATTATATGCATCTCTAAACTGGAATATGTTTTCTTATGTGAACACACCTTTATTTAATTAATTACCCCAGGTGGGGGAAGCACACCTGAGGAATGTCAGGTGAGCTTTATCTTAAGAGGAAATCCGGTAAGGATTCATTCAAGCCCTGATGAACCCCTGTGAAACACACTGGATGTGGGGGTGAAACGATCGTTGGTTTGTGTTTTTAACACTGAAGTGTTGTATTCAGGAGCAGGTCGACTAACTCCTGTGTATAAGAACTGTTTAAGGTTCTAAGGTCTATGGGACACGCATAGCCTTTTATACCTTTTTACTTCCTGCACTTTATCTGCATACCTGCTTTGTGTGCTGACCTTGAAGAAATATGCTGCAAAGAAACATATGGTCTGTGCTACTATAGGGACTGTTTGGTGTTTCATCTGTTGCCCTGTGAAGCGAATACAGGACTTGGAAAACAGGCACCTGTGGAGTCTAAGTAAATGCACGTAAGCTAAGAGCGAGAGGAACATACATATCGTATCCACCTGAGCAAGTTTGCGTATATCCTGACGTACGCTCCGATGCTTTTGATCTATCAGCCTAGGGAAAGCCTGGTTCTTTCTCGGTGCGGCGGATGCCGGTACAGCTGATCACTACTACACACGGAAAGTGCACTTTGCCTACAAGTCCGATTGGAAGAGCTTGCAAGCTATACCACTCCTCCCCCAGTGACATCAGACGCCACAGAGAGAGCGGTCTGCTTCTTTGAAGATCTCCTGGGACACAGAGCTAGTTTGTTTCACTGCTGCATGCTCTATCCTGGCAAGTGATTCTAAATCTTACCCTTTGGAACAGATCACAGTAAGAACTAATACGTTTACTTTACCTTTTGCATAAAGGACTGTATTTTCACTTTGCATTTTCCTGGACCGAGTGCAGGATCTAACTGTGTTTCCTCCTAGCTTCTGAGAGAGACTTTTCTCAGCGGTTTATTTTATCTGTTCCATTATGTTATGTTTTGACACACTGCTTTAGACATGTTATAACTACTATTAGGATATGTGCATCATTGCTCTATTTTAGGTCTATATACAATCTAGCAACCTGATTAATGTGTGTCTTAGACATTATTAGACTTAGCAGCATACGTATGCTTTATAGATATCCTGCAGGCATTGTTACCTTAGATGTAAGGTGTTGTATATATATGGTGTTTACCTTATTTTTTTGTGTTGGTTTGAGTCAAATGCAGAGTTTTTCACGGAATGTGACAAGGGATTATAATTAATAAATTTATTTTTGGTATGAAATAAATTCCCTGTGTGCCTTTATTTCCCTTACTTTATCAGACCATTAATCTATGGTCTGATACTATATCTCCCTGTATAAATTTAATTTCATGTATGTGTGTGTGTATGTATGTATGTCTATCTTCTATATATGTCCATGCATATTATGTTATAAAGGAAGACATAAGATGCATTACTGTTGTATTTTTAATACTTGCGTTCCTTTTCCATTTATATCTGTGTTTTATCTTCTTATGAAAAAATATAGACTGTTGTAATTGTTTTGTTGTCATCATTGTGTGTATGTGTGTGTATGTACGTACTGTATGTGTGTGTGTGTATGTACGTATGTGTGTATGTACGTATGTGTGTGTATGTATAATGTGTGTATGTATGAGTGTGTATGTATTTGTGTGTTTATCTGTATGTGTATTTGTGTGAATTTGTATTTATTTGTGTGTGTGTGTGTGTGTTTGTATGTATTTCTTTGTATGTGTCTCTGTGTGTGTGTCTCTGTGTGTGTGTGTGTCTGTATTTGTGTGTGTGTGTGTGTGCTTTTTTCAGTGGTATGATTTAGTGGTGAAAATTATCAGTGCCCCCCCAATTTTGACTGTGGTATCTTATGTGCCCCCCCTATATATTGTTCTTAGAGTCTCCACTGCAGCCATCTACTAAGGAGCTCTCCTGTGTGGAAAAACGGCATTGGAACGTCTTTGCCCCTGGTTATACTATCACTGTAAATATTCAAGAATTGTAAGCTGACAAGCATACTTTGGGTAGGATTGCCATTGGGATTCTCATTTTTTCTACCATTGTTTGTTGTAAAATAGGGAATTCCCTATTTCAAGCCTTGATAACGCTGTTCCGAAGTCACTTGACCTATAACAGTCCTCTGACTTTAGATGCCAGGACTCTCCTATTCGTCCGGAATAGGAGCAATCTGGGCTATACACGACCAAAGGTTGTTCCCTCCTGGGAGCTTCTACATGGAGCACCAGCAAGTTTTACGGTAGGAGATATCGCATTACGAATCCATCAGAGTTTGGTTCATTTAGACACCCATATACAGTAGAAGAATTGTATACAAACAATCTTTTTCTGCTTTTTTGCTGTGATATCACACATTGACTTTTTTGTATACAGGTTTTATCATTTTAGCCTGTCTTATTAGACATTGGTTGCTTTTATACCTTATTTTAGCTTTAGCCATACTGTTTAATGTCGGATATCCATATTGAGACTGTGCATATCTCGTATTTTAACATAGTGTAATAAATTATATTTGTATTTTTAGAATCTGTTTATTCATTATTCGATTAAGCTTTTATTTTATTTGATCATATTGTTTTAAGTGTTTCCCCTCCAGCTTTTTTAAGTGCTAGTCCATATTTCTTGTATTTAAAATGTTTTAGCGACACATAACTAAACATTTTATATCACATTTTCATGCTGTTTAATATCCCTTTAAATGAGGCTATACCACATAAACTCACTTTTAATGTAGTGTTTTGGACTTTTCTATTTGAATGGCTTTTATCTCTTGAGAGCTAATTTTTTTGACCAATTTTACATGATAGGTCCTTGCTTTTTGAGTGTCTTTTTATTATTTTTGGGAATTCTGAGTTCACATTCTAAAAACATGATTGCAGTTCTTCATTTTTATTTTTCAAGTATCTGTGCATGCTGTGTTCAGATTGAAAGATTCACTTCTATTTTTTTGGCGTGTATTTCTTTTTCTCCAGATGAAAATGTATTTCCCCTTAATGTGTTCCAGGTTATTTGTTATACTTGCTGCAGAGTATTAAATATATGGGAAATTGTTTCTTCATGTATAGTTCTGTATTTTAAATAACTGGTTTTACTCATTAACCCTTTTGCTGCTAAGCCATTGTCACACCCCAGCGTTAAAGGGACAGTGTAGTCAAAATTAAACTTGATTCATATAGGACATGTGATTTTAAACAACTTTCCAATTCACTTTTATGATCAAATTTGCTTTGCTCTCTTGGTATTCTTAGTTGAAAGCTAAACCTAGGTAGGCTCATATGCTAATTTCTAAACCCTTGAAGGTCACCTCTTATCTCAATGCATTTGACAGTTATTCACAGCTAGACAGCATTAGTTCATGTGTGCCACATAGATAACATTATGCTCATGTCTGTGGAGTTAATTATGAGAGGCACTGATTGGCTAAAATGCAAGTCTGTCAAAAGAACTGAAATAAGGGGGCAGTCTGCAGATGATTAGATACAAGGTAATCACAGAGGTAAAAAGTGTATTACTATAACCGTGTTGGTTATGCAAAACTGGGGAATGGGTAATAAAGGGATTATCTATCTGTTTAAACAATAAACATTCTGGAGTAGACTGTCCCTTTAAGCAAGTTTTGAGCTTTTTTTGCTACTTCCTTTTATTCACTATTGTAAGTCAAATTTCAAGTCAATTATATATTGGGTTTTTTTCAGCACGCTCATCAGATTTAGAATATGCCATTATTTTATTTATATTTCATGACTTGAAATAGCTTCAGCAAAAACTGGGGGGGGGGGGGGGAAGTATATTTTTGTTAAGATTTAGTAAATAATATTGAAAATGGCCAAGTGACCACTGCTGTTACTTTGATCACCTTACTAAATTGTCATCAAGGGTATCCTCATGTGAAATAGTTGCCCATATGGGCTTTTGAGGGTTATAATATAGGCCAGAGAGGTCCCTTTGTGCAGTACATTAATTAAAACACTTTTTTCTCGCAAGGTGTTTACTGTTACCACAATGATCTCCTGGCTCTACAGACAAAAGAGAGAGAGGTACTTGTCTAATAGAAAATAAACTTAATTGGGATCTCTACAGTGTCATAACTGAGGGGTGTGGACCATGTCTGGGTGACACGCTCCAGGGGATGACACCACTAGGCAGGAGCTTACCCTACTCGAGTAATCCTTCTGCAATTGTGTCACCCCAGGTGCAGTCTTCCTTGAGGTGTCGGTGCTGCATCCAGGGCTGGATTAACGTTGAGGCTATTGGATCTGCAACGCCAGGCCCATGCCCGTAAATTGGCCGTAAATTATTATAGTGCAATAAGATTAAGAACTTGGAAGCAGTGGCAGTTTCAGCCATAATTTTACACCTATCTCTGCCGTATTATAATATGTGCAAGATGCAGAGCTGATTCTTCCCCCATTACTCAGTATCTTAAAATTGCTGTAATCTAGGTCTCGGCCACTCCCACTAGCACGGGCTTCTCTACAGACAGGTGGAAGAACTGCACAGTGAGGAGCTCTGGTAGGCTGGTCTGACTTTAGGCAGGTGCTGTAGGTGCACGACACCAGACCTCGTGCTAGAGGTACATTATTGTATTTATTTTTCTGTTTTAGATTTTGAAAGGACGTTATTACCTGAACTTAGGCTTTTACAGATATGAGAGTTGATGTGGGTGGAGCAATATTGCTGGTTCTCTCCTCTGCTGCCATCTAGAAATGCAGTGATTATGTGAAGCTGTGTTCTCTCCTCTCTTGCTCCTGGTAGGCTGAATGCACCTAGAGGAGCGAATGGAAGCAGACAGACATCCTGCTGTATGAGTGTAATCTTGTCATGTACATTCAGAGTGGATAAACAAGTACTTTGTTTTTGATGTGCTAGGTCATGGTGTTTATTGAGATCAAAGAGCTTTCAGAAGATGTGGGGTCTCCTCTGCTGTTATTGCACAGCTCAGTGAGTTTTGTACACACGTTGTGCTTATGATTTATGACCCATTTCTAAAAAAAAAGGCAACTGCAGTGCAGAAAGTTAGTTTTTTTTAACAGTGGCACCCCTGATGTTTATCTTTAGATTTTTATTTTTCTAAGCAATTGTGATGCTTTTTTGTGTGTTGGTGAAGGCTGTAACTGGGGACCTGAAAAAAAAGTTGTACAATGTATTTGCGTTTGCAGATCTGGCAGTTGTTTAGGCTTTCAATGGCAGCACTGCATATTTAAATTTCCCAGCCAAGCTTCTGTAGCCTTGTCAGTCAATCCCTAGAGTTCTTACAACCTTTCCCTCCTGTCCCATCTCCCCATGTGCAGTTCTGGTAGTTAGAGCAGCTGAGTCTTTGTGATTGTGTCTCTTGATCTGTGTGTTTGTATCTGTGTGTCACTGCATCTGTGTGTGTCACTGTGTGTGTCAGTTTGTCTGTCTCTCTGTATGTGTGTGATGTGTGTAAGTGTCTGTGTCTCACAGGGTACTGTGGCAGTCAACATCTAGATAGGAGAAACCCAGCGGAGGAGGAAGAAAACATAATCTGGCTACGTACGTGATGTTGTATAGTATAAGCAACCTTCATAGCCAGATTCTGTTTTCTTCTTCCTCACGGTGCTGAGCTGTATCCTGCCCTGTTCTCTGTCCTGCAGGAGGGTTGACACCATGAGTTACTCCACCAGGTGACACCAATCCTAGTGACGCTACTGTATCTCAAGACATAACAGCTTTTCTTTTCCCCAGTATATAATGTCCCATTGTGTTTAAATTTTGTTTTTCTTTTTTTAACATCTACTTTGTACTGTATTACTGTATTTCCAATACCACCACCATTTGAAAGAGCAGATGATTCTCTTTCAAATGAAGGATCTTGGAGGTGTGTGGCTAGTAATGGAGCTGATATGGAGGGTTTGAACAGCAACCCCCATCCAGCTTCCTTACCTTCCCGGTATGTTAAGGCCCTGCCCTCTGCAATTTCACACACACTGTAACAAACAAAAGAAAAGAAGGGGCTCCAATGGCACAACATCTCTGGTATCAGGTATCCCTCATAGAATGGCCCCCCTAATGAAGCATACTCAAAAATCAGATGCACTTATCTCGAAGTGCAATTCCTGCATCCTGGGTTATTCAAGAGCTCCCCAGCTAGCTCACCTCCACTCTCGAATGGATCAAGAACTGTAACAGGATCACTGCTTATCACCCCAGTGATAAGGGCAACAAAGAATCCCCATCCAGGACTTAAATTGGTATATAAAAACTCTACCATGCTTACTTGGAGGTTATTTTAATAAAATTGCATAACACACATTTAATATCAATTACAAATGTATTTGGAAAACAATATTGCTTCCTCCAACAACATAGTACAAACATTCATCTGAACAAAATATAGATATGTTATGGGTAAAGTCAAATATTGGTTATTAATATATATATATAAAGTATGAAGCAATGTTAGCACTTCCCTTCAGGTGCTTGCTGCCAGCCCTGGCTCTCCCAGA
Organism: Bombina bombina; assembly: GCF_027579735.1. Lineage (NCBI taxonomy): Eukaryota > Metazoa > Chordata > Amphibia > Anura > Bombinatoridae > Bombina > Bombina bombina. Next base: position 1,036,831,502 of record NC_069499.1, read on the forward strand.
CCATGTATAGAAGCAAGAAATATTGAATATGGCAGCGCTGCGTCACCCCCAGGGGATCCAAGCTATTCACGTCCTCTGAGTTAACCTGACTTCTTTCACCTCAGATGACGCTGTGGAGTGCAGGTGAGTAACCGTTTCACCTCTCCTGGACATCTGGGTCTCAATGGGTCCAACTGACTGTCGTAGCCAGGCCGTGCTCCGTAGTGCCACTGTGTGTCCACGGGAGTGTTCACCGTGTGAGAGGCCCCTCCTTCTTAGTGACGTCAGGGGTACGTGAAGAGCTTGTTCTGTCCGAGAGGCAGGTCCTGCAGGCAAAGCGCTAGGATATCCCACTACATAGGATTAACCGGGTAAAACGGATATTACACAAGCGGCTGTGGGTAAAGCCCGATGTAAGATCATAAAAATCATTGAGTCACTGCATCAAACATATATACGATGCACTGTAATTCCCCCTACTTCACTATCTTTTTTGCCTCCACCTGGGGGGTTCAAAATTCACTTTGGGTGGATACCAGAGGATCGGCGGGGCGCCTTCCTTGAAACCCCAGGCGGAGGCAAAAGAAATAGTGTAGATGGGGGAATTAAAGTACATCGGGCTTTACCCACAACCACTTGGGTAATGTCCATTTTACCCTGGTATTCCTAGGATTACCCAGATTTGTTACTTTACCCGTAACATATACACACACAGTCACATTGTTAGCTCATTAACATTAATTAGTTTCACATGAAGTCTATTACAACTAATAATGTGATGAATGAGGTCTATGCATAGGGGTCAATTTATCAAGCTCCGTATATCATGTTTATATAAGTTAACTAAACAGTAACTTCATTAATTTTTACTTGATAGTGCATTGTACTTGCTTTTATTTATTTTTTAGTCTTTTATTTTTTTTATATTTTTTATTTTTTATGAAATATACTATTAGATTCTTACTATTTAGTTTTTAGTGCTTTTTCTTATGTGCTCTTCATTTATGTGTGATAAACTTAGTGGACATGTGGAAGTTTCGTTGGAAACTTATTTTCTATAGTGACAATTTTACTAAACCAGCTTTCTAGTTTGAATATAAGACTTAGGTTTAGATTAAAAGTCGTTCAAGAGTTTCTACTTAATATTGAAGTACATTATTTAGTCTGTCAGAAAACAGGTCAATTCTATGTCTTGATTTAATCCTTTCGAAGTGAGTGTTCCAAGTTTAAATATCAATTGCGTTTCAAGTTTTAATAATTCTTTATTTAGATTCATTTCCCTCCAATTGTTTTTTAGTTTGGCTATCCCTAGGTATGAAAAATTCCCAACATTCGCCTCATTACATACTTTAAAATGTCTGGGTATTGGTAGAACTTTGTTTCTATCTGTATCGCAATTTTCAATGGACCAAAGATGCTCTCTTATTCTAGCACGTAGGAGTGTCTCAGATTCCCCTACATATTGTTTCCCACATTTACATTTGAGTAAATATATTATGTTTCTGTCTGTACATCTAATGATATCCCTTATTTTATATTTTTTCTGAGTGTTTGTTGATTGTATTTCTTTTGTCTTTTTAGCATGTTTACATGCTTCACATGTGAGGCATGGATAAAACCCTTTCAGATCTTTATCTGCCATTTTTCTTCTTTTTAATTTCAGTGGGGGCTAGTATCAATTTTAAATTACTTGCTCTTTTATATACAATCTTAGGAAATCTATGTAGTAATTCACATATCTTATCATCAGTTTTTAATATAGGCCAATGTTTGTGAATATTTTTTTCTAAAATGTGGTTGTTCTCATGGTATTGGGTTATGAATGGTACAAATAGTTTATTTTCTTCATGACACTTAGCACTCTTCTTTTGCTTTGGTTGTTTTAACTCTTCTCTATTTATGCTTCCTACTTCTTTTGTGATATTATCTATTATTTTTTCTTCATATCCTCTTTCTATAATTTTTTGTTTTAATATGTTAGCTTGGTCTATAAAATCTTCTTCATTGCTGCAATTGTTTCTAATTCTCAAAATTTGACCTTTTGGTCTATTTTTCTTCTATTTTGAATAGTGACAACTTTCTTGATGTATATAATTGTTGGCGTCTATAGGTTTAAAGTAAGTTTTAGTATTTAATTTTTAATTTTTCACAAAAATTTCCAAATGTAGGAAATTTATTTTTTCTCTGCTAGTTTCAATTGTAAATTTAATATTTTTATTATTATCATTCATTGCTGTTAAAAAATCTTGAAATTCTCCTTCAGTTCCCTTCCATATAATCAGTACATCATCAATGTAGCTTTTGAAGAGGACCAGATTTGCCGCAAGCCGCTGGGAATGCAGAAATTCCTGCGCCCATAACCCCATGAAAAGGTTTGCATAACTTGGGGCAAATCTGGTCCCCATGGCCGTGCCACATTGCTGATGGTAGTATTCGCCTTTAAATGAAAAATAATTATGAGTCAATATATATTGTATTCCGTCTAGTATAAATTCTATTTGTCTTTCCTTCAGTAGTTTGTCTTCCTCTAAAAAATGTTTCACTGCCAAAAGTCAATCTTTGTGGTTTATGCATGTGTAAAGCGAAGTTACATTGCAGGTTGCCATGAGAAAGTTCTCTTTCCATTCTACTTTTTCTAAGATGTTAAGTACATCGGTTGAGTCTTTTAAGTAAGATGGCAATATTTTGACATATTTCTGTAAATAAGTATCCAAATATGCCGATAAATTTGAAGTGATTGATTTTATACCGGAGACTATAGGTCTACCGGGTGGGGATATCAAAGTTTTATGGAATTTTGGCAAACTATAAAATAATGGAATCTTTGGAAATTCCTGATATATAAATTAATTTCTTTTTCATCTATAATCCCTTCGATCATAGCTGTATTCAATAGATTACTTAGAACTTGATTAAAACGTACAGTTGGATTTTTTTGATTTTTTTTTATAGGTGCTTGGGTCTTGCAGAATTCTGTCACACATACTGTCATAGTCAACCATATCTAGGATGACAATCCCCCCCTTGATCAGCTGGTTATATTACAATGTTTGCATCTTCTTCCATTTCTTTAGTTGTGTCAAATTGTTTCTTACTTAAATTTTGATTGATTTTTTTCTCTGGAATATTTTGTATGTCTTTTAATATTAACTTCTTGAAAGTTTCTATGACTGACCCTTTTTAATGTTTGGGATAGAAACTGTATGAATATACCCTTTACTGTCTATTAGACTTGCATCTTCTCTTTTTTCTAATCCTGTTTTGGCAAACTATCTTTTAATTGTTAAATTCCTTATGAATTTCTGCGCGTCAATAAATGAAAAATAATTATGAGTCAATATATATTGTATTCCGTCTAGTATAAATTCTATTTGTCTTTCCTTCAGTAGTTTGTCTTCCTCTAAAAAATGTTTCACTGCCAAAAGTCAATCTTTGTGGTTTATGCATGTGTAAAGCGAAGTTACATTGCAGGTTGCCATGAGAAAGTTCTCTTTCCATTCTACTTTTTCTAAGATGTTAAGTACATCGGTTGAGTCTTTTAAGTAAGATGGCAATATTTTGACATATTTCTGTAAATAAGTATCCAAATATGCCGATAAATTTGAAGTGATTGATTTTATACCGGAGACTATAGGTCTACCGGGTGGGGATATCAAAGTTTTATGGAATTTTGGCAAACTATAAAATAATGGAATCTTTGGAAATTCCTGATATATAAATTAATTTCTTTTTCATCTATAATCCCTTCGATCATAGCTGTATTCAATAGATTACTTAGAACTTGATTAAAACGTACAGTTGGATTTTTTTGATTTTTTTTTATAGGTGCTTGGGTCTTGCAGAATTCTGTCACACATACTGTCATAGTCAACCATATCTAGGATGACAATCCCCCCCTTGATCAGCTGGTTATATTACAATGTTTGCATCTTCTTCCATTTCTTTAGTTGTGTCAAATTGTTTCTTACTTAAATTTTGATTGATTTTTTTCTCTGGAATATTTTGTATGTCTTTTAATATTAACTTCTTGAAAGTTTCTATGACTGACCCTTTTTAATGTTTGGGATAGAAACTGTATGAATATACCCTTTACTGTCTATTAGACTTGCATCTTCTCTTTTTTCTAATCCTGTTTTGGCAAACTATCTTTTAATTGTTAAATTCCTTATGAATTTCTGCGCGTCAATAAATGTCTCAAATTTATGAATTGTATTTGTGGGGGCAAATGAGAGACCCTTTTTTAATATATCTTCTTGGGACTTGTTAAGGGCTATTTTACTTAAATTAAAAATTCCATTATTCTTATTTATTTGTGACTCCTTAGTTTCACTCTTTCAGGCTTGTTTTTTCTCCCCTCGTGTCACTATTTTTCTATTTCTGAATCCTTTCTCTGTCTGTCCTCTTTTTGAGGTAAAGGGTGTCTTCCTGGACTTTTTTGACCTTTTTTTCCTGTACTCTTGTACATTTTCTTTAAATGTCTCACTTCTATTATATGTCTCCTCTCTATTATCATCTTGTCTAAGAGTTTCATATCTATTGGGGGGGATACATTGTGCTTCCTCCCTTTGGTGTTGTACTTGTTTAAACTCATATTCTCATATTTGTGGACCATTCTTCTTTGTTTCTATCTTGTTGTCTAGGGTTATAGCCCCTTATGTTTGTTGACAATTCATTTTTATTATAATTTTGTTGTCTATTATAATTTTGTTGTCTGTAGTTCTTATTATGATGTCTATAATTGTTATGCCTATAATTTGTACCTCTTTTTTCATTTTCAGATCGATGCCCATAATTCATTTGTCTTTCTTGTTGTTCATTGGATCTATATCTTTCTGATGTATAGTTTCCAAATCTTCTAGATTGTATGTGATCGTTATAATTAGGTCCTCCCTCTATATTGTATCTGGATGTGTTATGTCTTGCCCTTATATATTTTTCTGTAGATGTGTAATTGCAGCTTCTATGTTCATAATTTTGTTCATGTCCCAAATTGGTCCTGTTATTTGTTTTTTCTGCCTTTCTATAATTACTTCTCCATGTATGAGATATATATTTGTTTTCATCAGGATTATTGATATGCATTAGATAGTCATCTTTATCTCTATTAAACTTGTTTATTTTTACTTTTAATAATAATAGAGTTTGAGAAAGGCTTGCAGCCGAAATGCATTACTCTAGTTCCGACCTTCTTAGGCATCCGTAGTTAGTCCACAGCTGATTTGAAAATGGCACGGAAAACGAAGAAACGTGGCTTTTTCTTTTTGAAAAAAGAAAGTGAATATACTGAAAATTTCCTACAATGAAAAAAGGACTAGAAGTGACCATCAAGATATAATATATATATATGGTATAAGTAAATAAAGGCACCTTATTGTGAAATACTTTGCCATACGTCTGACAAGGATCCCTTGTCCTCTCTGTTTGTTTGTTTTTTTAGAAACGCTGGGATAAGGAGCCCTTTATTTGAATTCATAACCAAATCCTGGACTCTTTCTTTCTTCAAATTAATTCCCTTGCTATGGAAAAGGGTAAAATTGTATCCGCTACTGTTTTTAATGTTTTTTATACTCTGTATTCATATATTGTAACAAGTTTTATTTATGTATTTAGCTAATACTGATTTTATTTTTCGTGAATTATAAAGGAGTTCATTTTTAACTAAGAGATCCTGACTGTTTGATACTACACTGTTACTTAGATTTATTCTATATCACATAGACTATAGTGATACTATTAAATTTAACTTTCCATATTTTTTGCTAATATTGCAAAAAGCAGTTACCATCTATATATACGGCTACAATCCGACATAGGGAATTGTTTTTAAACTGACCACATTAGTCAATATCTAATCCTCCCCACAGCTACATAGTAATAGCCCCAACACACAGGTGTTTTTGTCTAATTTGCTTGACTTATTGAATCCATTTAAGCTGCATATGGTCCTCTTACTAAAATACTAATACAGAAATATAATCCATTAGGATGGCCTATTGAGACACAATAAAATACACCATTCTAGAAGGTTTAAAAATATATGCGTGGAATCCAAATTTATTCTCAGTTGATACCTGATATATTCAGTCACCCAGTGGCGCCACAGAGTCCCTTTATCTTTAATCTCAATATAGATTTAAGATAATAATATAAAAAGTATTGTCAGACGGTATTCTTAGGAGATATACCTATCTGTAGGCATTATATAGGGTATACATATTAGCACTGGTACACACCCCATATTTCATTGTAGTCTTGGTAGCAGCGTTCATCACCATGTTGGTGACGTAATTTTCGCAACACTTAAAAATCAAAAGCCAGGTTGGAGAAATCAAGATTACTGAAGCTGACTCCTGTTTGATTCGAGCAATTACTCTTGGAAGTAGAAAAAACGGAGGAAACGGGTACGCTAGATGAAAATTGAAAACTGATTGTGTTTGTCTAGGAATGCAAACCTTAGGAATTGATGGTGATCCTTGCATATAGGGATGTGTAGGTATGCATCCTTGAGGTCTATATAGTAGACATAAATTTAATCTGTGGGATTAACGGGTAAAATTGTGCAAATTGTTTCTTGAAAGTGGGAACCCTGACAAACATGTTTAAAGTTTTCAAATCTAAAATGGGTCTGAAAGTCCCTTCCTTCTTTGGGACAATGAACAGATTGGAGTAAAACCCTTGACCCTGTTGGGACACTGGTACTGGGATAATTACTTCCAAATCCTCCAAATCCTGAACAAATCACATGAAGGCTGCTGCCATTGCAGGATTTTGGGGGACATGCAACAGATGGAATTGTCCTTGAGGAGGCCTGGAATGAAAGCCTATCCTGTGGCTCTGGGATATGATGTTTTGAACTGACTGAAACCAGGCCTTCTGAAAAAAAACTCAGTCTGCCGCCTACCAGAAACAAATCTGGACTGGGGGGCCGCACCTTCATACAGATTTTGCATTGGAGTTGATTTTCTTGGACTGCTTGTTCTTTGCCCATGGACAACCAAGCTTCCAGGCTGGCTTGGAGAGCTTAGACTATTGAGAAGAGGAGGACTTCTGATCTCCTAAGGAATGAAACCAATTATTTGATCTGTTCTTTCTCCTAGATTTATTATCCTGAGGGAGAAAAGCTACTTTCCCACCAGAAACAGTCTTAATAATTGAGCCCAAATTAGAACCAAATAGGATCTTCTCTTGTAAGGAAAGAGACAACCTTATTTTTGAAACCATGTCTGCTGACCATGATTTTAACCATCAGGCCCTTCTTGCAATAATTGCCATAGACATGTTCTTGGTATCAATCTTGATTATGCCCATCACTGCATCCCATTAAAAGGCTTAGCCATTTTAAGGGCTCTATGAAATTCTGGAGGTCCTCAGCAGAGGATTGTTCATAAAGAATTTTTCCAGAAGGTCCATGCCACAGTTATACAGTTGATAGACACTGCTGGTTTAAGCGGAAGACCTGTCTGAAGGAAGAGCTTTCTTAGGAAAGACTCTATTTTGCGGTCCATTATATCGCTGTTATCCTCCATGGGGATAGTAGTGTGTTTGGCAAGAGTGGAAATAGTATCATCAACCTTGGGTATGGTTTCCTATAATTCCACATTCTGTTCTGGAACCGGGTACATTCTCTTAAACCTGGAAGAAAGAGCAAATGGAATACCATTTCCCCCCCCCATTTTTTGGCTATATAGTCAGAAACCAAATCTGGAATCTGAAATGCCTCTGGAATCTTAGGAGGTGCCATGAAAACAACCTTTTACAGGCGTGTTTTCAGCAGGTTTTTCTTTGGAAATACCAAGAGTTCTCAGTACCTCATGCAACAAGGTGCGGATATGCCCACTTTAAATCTGAAAGCATTGTCAATTTCAGAGTCAGGAACAGGGCCCTTTTCACCAAATGATACTTCCCCATCTGAACTGGATGATTTTGAGCCCTTAGAGTCAGAGTTTTGAAACAGGACAGGTATTTGAGGTTGAGGGGAAGGAGTTTGCATGTTCACATCAATAGAGTGATGTAAATCCCCAGATTTGTGTTTACACTTACTTGGCTTGGGGATAGCCACTAAATATTCTGCCATAGCCCTGTGTAAATTATCTTTAAACTCAGAAGTAAAGTCAGTAGAGGCTCCACAATTAATATAGAGGGATGCAGCTGATTTGCATGCAGAAATTGAGTTACACAACTATTGAAAATGTGATTGACCAGGCACACTAGAACAGATAGATACAAAATGTACAGGGAGATGTATCATTAGGACCCTCTACCATAGTGTTTGACATAGTTTCAGTGGGGACAGATTCACTGTATTCCATTATGTGAAAAACTCAGACGTATAGCAAAGTATGAAACAACACACGTACATTGATAAAATACAGTGGTAGAAAGCCCTCTACACTAGCCGTTTTACACCTCTGACACCTGCAAAGTACACTCACCACCTCCAGTGACAGGATCCATTTTGAGGCTGTTTTCAGGTAAAAAAGACAGACAGGTGCTTTGAAGGCCCTTTCCTACCCGGCTGCAGTTCTGGAGTGAGGAGAAAAAGACCACAAAGCTAGGGAGGTGGGGCTATCACCTGGCACAACGACGGTGCTTCAGAAAAGGCAAAGCGGTAAGTGGATAACCTGAAGTAGCACCCCTCCACCAGCTTACCAGTCACCAAACTTCAGCAGTATCCAGTAGAGAGTTGATCCAGTGCTTATACAAATACAGCAGAGGATTTTTGAGCAAATACCGTTATCCTACAGGGGGAGGCTAAGGGACATGTCCTCACAACGTCTGAGGGTAGTTATGGCTTTAATCCCTAGGGAGATACTGCACACATAACATGGTATTCCTAACTCCCTGTATCATTCAACTTGCTGGAAATCTCTTCTATCTTCTTTGTGAATGATATTTCACAGGGATAAAGGGTATCACATTGATCTGAGCTCCCAAACATTAATCCATAAGCTAATAGCTGGAACACCTCTATTATCTTCCTTCTTTTGGGAGGCCAAGAACAAAAACTGGAGAGAGATGGGAAGTGGAAAGGAATTTGTGGGTTCTAGGCCTAATCCTAGTGGTGGGAATTATATCCCATATGCTATGGAGCCCTATGGACTCTCATCATTATACAAAATAAATTTGGGACATCTGGTTGGCAGCACTCCCAAAGATGTATTTAAACTCTAATTTTGTAAAGTGTGCCAACCTAGTACTTCAAGGGACTTAAAATTGTATCCCTTTAAATGTATTCCGAATGATCTATTTTACCTTCTGGAGTGTATTAAACTGATTACAAATGGTTAATTTACTTTTATTTTGTCAATTGAAATAGCTGATCCACTACCTATACTCAAATTTTCAATACTTAAAGGAGAATTAAATATAGTAGAATTGCATCAACAATTGCATAATCAAAAGACAATGCAGTAACATTTCAAAAAAGCAGTATCTTTTTTTTCACACCCAGGGTGAGATTACATATACGGCACAGGCTTCAGCACAACTGCTGAAACCCGCACTGCCGTAATTTCACCTCGCACATCGGGGAATCACATGAACCCAGCCTGCAGTTCATAAAGTGCCGTAAGCCGGATAAACTAGCGATGTCCAGAAATGTGAGTAAATACACATTTCCTGGAGTCGCCAGTGACTTACGGCACTTTAGAAACTGCCGGCGCATAAGAAAAAAAAAGTTAAATCTCCCGTAAAAGTCTAACCCGCCTCCCAAAAATAAACCTGACACTTAAAAACCCCTGTATCTGCAACCCCCCCACATCGCAACTAATAATAAAAGTATTAACCTTTAAATCGACAACTCCCTACAATGCAATATACCTAATAAATGTATTAACACCTAATCCGCCATTCACCCACATCGCAATCTACTTTATAAATGTATTAACCCCTAAATCCGCCAATCCCAACATCGCAAACGACCTAATAAATGTATTAACCCTTAAACCGCCAAAGCCCCACATGGCAAAGTAAATAATTAACGTATTAACCCCTAAACCGCCAAACCCCCACATCGCAAAGTAACTAGTTAACTTATTAACCTCTAAACCGCCAAACCCCCACATCGTAAAGTAGCTAATTAACTTATTAACCCCTAAACTCCCAAACCTCCACATCGCAATAAAGCTAATTAATCTATTAACTCCTAAACCGCCAACCCCACAAATGCAAATAACTCATTAAATTACTAAGCCCCCTAACCTAACACCCCATAAATTAACCCCAATTACCTAAAATTAAAAAATAATAAATTACAATTAAAATAAAAAACTAACATTACTTTAAAAATAAAAAAATAAAAATGGGGGGCGGAGCTAACCGTCGAAGAAGTAAGACATGTTCTGAGGAAGCTCCTGCTATCATCTACTTTAAACAGCTATTTCCCTTCAGAATTATAACCAAGCTCTTTCAATTTCAAGTCGAGAAGGAATAGCTGTATTATTGGGGCTGAGGAAAAGTCGAAGGCACAGAAATTTGAAGAAACTTTTACACTTTGCTTACGAAACCATCACGCGGCCTTATCTATCAATGTCTGGAGGGCCGGTCAGTAGCGTGGCTTATATGTATCAATAGCAGCTCTCAGTATACACTTCTCTCATGAAATACAGCAACACCATTTAACTTAATTTCCCACACGGCTAATACTCAAAAATATACTATTCCACACTAGACTCGACACCTAACCAAGATGGCGGCGATCGCATGTTTGTTGCGGCAATTAGAGGCACAACTGGACATTCATTTCCTCGAGTTACGTGAGGAACTTGTCTCAGCGCGAGATACCTCTGGAGCGGTATATGCTCCCCACACAAGGCTTACTCTGCGGGCGCTCTATCGACCGCCCCCTCTTCCTCTCCACCAGAGAGGTTAGAATCTGAAAACAAACTAGCCCCGTCAGGCACAGATATACGCCAGCATCTCGCCTCACAAGCTGCCGCCTGGTCTGCAGGAAACACACCGATCTCTATAGGGTCATCAGACTCCAACTCCAGCGGTAACAGAGATCCTGTGGTACTTAAGGAGACAATTAACTCCTCGGTGCGCAAAGAAGAAGGAAAAGCCTCCACTGTTGTTTCAGCTGCTGAACGCATGGCCCTAGAATTGGCCACTTCAGGAGCAGGCTGGTTCCGGATACAAATTAATAACAGAACACAGATCGTCCGGTTCAACTCAGCTCCTGTATTCTCAAAGCTACTCTGCAGTGGATTAATCTGCTCACGACCCCTGATGAATCTCAAGATAGGCATCGGCTAGGTTGTTTTTGGCTGCTCCCGAACTAATTACTAACTTTTATTACCTACAAATTTGGGGCAGTGTCTGGACTTTCCACACGCAATTCTCCGTAGACCACTGTCCTCACCCCAACATTGTGTCTATACCTAGAATGACTGAACATGCCTTTAATAATATCTCAACAGGCGAATAGATAATTCGCACCCTCATGTTATTCCTTCTTAGACCTAGGGATGCCTTTCAAATATTCAAATATTGTGAGTTTAGCGAACTTGCTAGTCTTTGTGACATGTATTTGTATACGTTTAGGATGTATAGATTTATTATGTTAACCCCCATACGTAGAAAGACTTTACAGTAATACAGGATTTTTCTGTGTGTGCTCACTCAGGGTTGGTGTACTATTTCTTTTTATAACGTTTATAGTGACTTTTCTCTAAGTAGGCACTATGTTCACAAAAATAGTGGGGATATTCTCTCTAAGATTTGCACTCCATAGGTTATCAGTAACTGGAATGCGCTGAAATACTTAATTATTACCCCCTCCATCACCCTGGACACTGCTTACACATACTTAGCATGTTGCTTTTTTAATTAACTATTATCTGTTTATTATGTTCTGAGTTTTGCTTTAGTTCCTGACTTGATGATTATAGGTATCTCTAAAAGGGTCCTACCCAGGCCTATGTTATCTGTCATGAGACATAAGTTAATAATACATTATGTGATGTCTGTTATATATTAGATGTTTTAATATTTCCTTACTATGCCTTCCCCTGCTTCGCACAGTTTTTCAGTCATCATAGTGTGTATGATTTACCAAGGGGTCTCCTTCTCTACAATAATAGCCACCTTTGCACATGGAGATATCTGATAAGTCCCTATTAGTATAAACTGCTCATTTTTGTCTGTGTGCTAACGATATCATGTAGTCCTCCATGTATTTACTGGGCTTGAGACAAGTTAACCTATATCTGTATTTAACAGCCTGCATTAGTCCTGATGGGTAATGGGTGGTGCATAGTCCTATAGGGCTTTATATTGTTCTGTTTGTTATAACGTTGCTGAGATACTATCTTACTGTATTACCTGCCTGCTCCTAATTTATATAGAATGGTTGTGCCTTGGCTTTGTAGGTGAGACTTGTTGAACCCCCCTTATATCAATTTCAACTCACTGATATATTAAAAGGTTGTCCCCTCAAATGAAAGAAAATTATATTTTTGGCTGTAATGACAGGGCTAGATAAAATTTGTGATATTTTTAGGGGAACCACCCTATAATGACTATGACTTCACTCTTGCTGTTGAGGCTTGGATAGCTTAACTAACTGATATGGAGACACTTATTATCATTTCGCAGACTAGCACTGTTACAGAAGCATTAGTTATTCTGTTGTGAAGAGCTTATTTCCCAGCAGCAATGCCTGAACCAGCAAGCCAGCGCCTAAGAAGGGCTCCAAGAAAACTGTAACAAGTTTCATTTCATAAAGAGTTAACTCTTTTTTTTTCAGCTTTTAGAAACTATTGTCTAATCACCTCTGGAGCCAGACTGCTAATTAATAAGATGAACTTGTAAACTTGTTATCTTAAGTACTGTAATCCTATTGTGGCCTGTCAAAGGACAGTGCTCTCTATCTAAATGTGTGATGGGGGATTTTGTGCTTCCCCCCCTCTCCCCCTGGGAGTGCCCTGTGTGCATGTAACCTTAATAAAAAGCAGGCTGGGCATCCCAGTCCTGAGTTCTTGTTTGACCCTCAATCGCAGCGTTGACTCGTTTTTGTGGGCAGAAGGGTATCCTAGCTGTACTGCAGCTAAGGGAGATTATTCTATATTTGCGAGACTCATATAGAATACTATGGAAAGCAGCTTCTCCCCTCTTTAGCAATAGGGATCCAGGCTACTAAGCGGTCCATCTCTCAGCGAGACTAAGGGTAACCGTAACATTTGGCGGCAGCGGCGGGATTTTCCTGGATTTCCTAGGAGAGGTACAGAACGGATGGAGAGCGCTTACGAAAAATTGAAGCGTACAACCCTAAAGGATTTACTTGAAAGCAGAGGGGGGTACGCCAGCAACCGGCCGAGGAGAGAGCTGATCGCAGAATTGACCGAACTGGATCAGAGCTTCACAATGGCGGAAACACCGACCACGATTAGTGACGAAAAAACCAGGATTGTTCGGGAAAGGCTCTCATTATACGGGCCGAACCCCTCCATGGAATTGGTACAGCAGTTGATGGCGGAGGCGGACGAGGATATACGAGAGACTCGAGCCCACGAACTCAACCTAGCGAACGCACACCGCAATGCTGAAGCCCCGCAGGTAATCATCCCTGTCGAAAATGCTGGGAGGCCCAAGATACCCTATGCGGCATTTCGACCCTTCCTAGAGAGCAAGACAGGGATTGATGAATATTTGGCGGACTTCGAAAGGCAATGTGCCCTGCACCAGATTCCCAACAGAGAGTGGCCCACGATATTGTCTGGGAAACTATCCGGGCGAGCCCTGGAAGCCTTTCGTACTCTGGGTGCTGAGGAAGTGACACAGTATGAGCTAGTTAAGGAGACACTGTTGCGACGGTACGCTGTAACTCCGGACACGTATCGCCGACAGTTTCGGGGCACGGAAAAGAAGCCTAACGATACCCATATGGAATGGGCGCACCGAATGCGGAGAGCGGCAAATCACTGGCTGAGCGGAAGTAAAGCGGTGACTGGGGAGGAAATTTTACAATTGTTTCTCTTAGAACATTTTTATAATGGCATGGAACAGCAAGGGAAGGAATGGCTGCGAGACAGGCGGCCTTCTACCTTAGAAGAAGCAGCCAAATTGGCCGATGAACATTATGACTCCCGTCTTCACGAACCCATGAACTACCGAGCTCCAGCACGGGTCGAACCCAGAGAGGTTTACCGTGCACCCCCTCGTGCTGAATTCCGAGCCCCGGTGCCCACAGGGCCCGTCCGACACTCAGGACCACCCAATAACAGCTCTGAGCGTCCCAGACCGACTTGCCACCGATGCAAGCAACCAGGGCATTTCATGGCTAGCTGCCCCCTTAATACGCACCAGACACCCAGGAATTACAATTACCCCTCTGGGTCCTATCGTCCGGCCCGGGCCCTCTGTGTTAACCAAGAGGCCCCTATGGAGGGATATGTGGGGCCGCTTCACGAGGCAGACCCTGTATATGCTGCCTCAGATAACCGCCAGCACCATCGGCAGAGGGTATGGCTCGAGGGGCGATCTACCGAGGGATTGCGAGACACAGGGGCTACTATCACGCTGGTACAGAGTCATTTGGTGCCAGAGCACAAGCGATCCGGACAGACTGTGGCCGTTAGAGTGGCGGGGGGGGATGTGTACAAAATTCCAACAGCTAAAGTGCATCTTGATTGGGGAGCGGGAAAGGGGGCTGTGAACGTGGGCCTAATGGATAATTTACCTGCCGAAGTACTACTGGGCAACGATTTGGGCCCCATGACTTCTGCCTATGCTCCAGTATGCAACAACGAGGCGGACCCAGTGACTACACGGGCCCAAGCCCGGACGGAGCGAGAGCTCTCACCAGTGCGGGAGACACAGGTAAGACCTACCCCGACCTTGCCTGACAGGTTAGGCCCCATACCCTGGGACACCCCAGATGCCTTCGAGGCAGAGTCTAAGACTGACCCGACCTTACAAAAGTACCGGGAACGAGCAGAGACCGGAGGGGGCGGGGCAGATAACGAAACATTCTTATGGGAAAAAGGGAAACTATACCGCTGGACAGAGAAAAGGGGACAGCGTAGGCGACAGCTGGTAGTGCCCCACAAATACCGTCAAGAAATCCTCAAAATAGGCCACGACATCCCCTTAGCAGGCCACCTAGCCGTTACCCGTACCCTACACCGCATTACTCACACGTTCTTTTGGCCAGGGGTGCACGCTGACGTTAGAACTTACTGTAACACCTGCGATGTGTGTCAACGAGTAGGAAGGCGAGGCGATCACCCTAAAGCCCAGCTAGTAAATATGCCCATTGTAGAGGAACCCTTCAGCCGGGTTGCTATTGACCTAGTGGGACCACTGGCTACCCCTAGTCCCTCCGGTAAGCAATACATTCTTACCGTAGTGGACTACGCTACCAGGTACCCAGAGGCTGTCGCCCTATCCAACATACAAGCGGATACGGTAGCGAATGCACTAGTACAGGTGTTCTCCCGGGTAGGATTTCCAAAAGAAATCCTATCCGACCGAGGCACCCAATTTACGGCTGAATTGACCCAACAACTCTGGCAGGTTTGCAAAATTAAGTCCCTCCTAAGCTCCCCATACCACCCCCAGACGAACGGGCTGTGTGAGAGGTTCAATGGGACCCTCAAGCAAATGCTCAAGACGTTCACTCAGGAATACCGAGACTGGGAACGCTTCCTGCCGCACCTCCTATTTGCTTATCGGGAGGTGCCCCAGGAAACGACAGGGTTCTCTCCCTTCGAGTTGCTCTACGGAAGAAAGGTACGGGGACCCCTAAACCTGATCCGGGAGCACTGGGAGGGAGAGATGGAGGCTGACGGTGTCCCAATTGTGCCATACGTGCTGGAACTCAGGGACCGAATGGAGCAATTAGCCAAATCCGTGCGGGCTAATCTCCAGTTGGCCCAGAGAAGACAGAAAGTATGGTACGATCGGGGGGCCCGAAAGAGAATCTTCACCATAGGACAAAAGGTGTTAATACTTAAGCCGGTGAAGACAGACAAATTGCAGGCGTCCTGGCAGGGTCCCTACCAGATCGTAGAGAAAAGGGGAGACACCACTTATGTGATAGCTAGCTGCCACGACAACAATCTTAGAAAGACATTCCATGTAAACATGCTCAAGGAATATTTTGAGCGACCAGAGAACGTGACGGCCGTATGTTGTTCCCCTCAGGAAGACCCCGACAGTTTACCCATTCCAGACCTATTAGAAAAGAGCCTCCCCACAGGTATAGTGGCGCAGGTTCAGATAGGGGACCGACTTAGCCCCACTGAAAGGGAGCAGCTCAACCAACTCCTCCAGTCCAAACACCTCACCTTCTCCCCGAAGCCAGGGTACACTACTTTAACCACCCACCAGGTAGATACTCCGGGACAAGCTCCCTTGCGCCAGGCTCCGTACCGAATCCCCGAAGCAGTTAGGACAGGAATGAAGAAGGAGATCGATGAGATGCTCCAGCTCAGGGTAATTGAGCCCTCCGATAGTCCCTGGGCCTCCCCAGTTGTCTTGGTGCCCAAGAAAGATGGGACCACCCGGTTCTGCGTAGACTATCGGAGGCTCAATGAAAATACCGTGACGGACGCTTACCCTATGCCCAGGGTAGACGAGCTACTCGATCATATAGCCAGGGGAAATTACCTGACCACTATTGACCTCTGCAAAGGTTACTGGCAGATTCCTCTGGCCCCGGAGGCTATCCCCAAGTCGGCATTCATCACCCCATTCGGCTTATATCAGTTTAGGGTAATGCCGTTTGGGATGAAGAATGCCCCAGCTACATTCCAGCGCTTGGTGGATAGGCTCCTGGATGGCTTCCAGAGTTTTGCTTGCGCCTACCTGGACGACATAGCGATCCACAGTGAGTCCTGGGAGGACCACTTAGCTCATGTGGGAATGGTTCTGGATCAGATCCGGGCTGCTGGCCTGACTCTGAAGCCAGAAAAATGCCACTTTGGGATGGCCGAGGTACAGTACCTGGGTCACCGGGTGGGGTGTGGAAAGCAGCGACCAGAGCCGGCCAAAATAGAAGCTGTCGCCAATTGGCCCACCCCCATCACTAAGACTCAGGTCCTAGCCTTCCTGGGCACGGCAGGGTACTATAGACGGTTCGTACCAGACTACAGCACACTTGCCAAACCCCTGACTGACTTGACCAAGAAGAACTTACCTCGACAGGTCCTGTGGTCTCCCCACTGTGAAACGGCTTTCCAGGCTCTCAAAAATGCTCTAATTAACGCTCCTGTCTTGGCGGCCCCCAGCCCTTAACAAACGTTTTATCGTCCATACAGATGCTTCCATGTTCGGGCTGGGAGCTGTCCTCAGCCAAGTAGGCGAAGATGGAGGGGAGCATCCAGTTGCCTACATCAGCCGGAAGCTCCTGCCCCGCGAAGTCAGCTATGCAGCGGTCGAAAAGGAGTGTTTGGCTTTGGTGTGGGCATTAAAGAAATTGACTCCCTATTTATATGGTCAGGAGTTCACTCTGGTCACCGACCATAACCCGTTGGTGTGGCTGAACCGGGTCTCTGGAGATAACGGCAGGCTATTACGTTGGAGCTTATCGTTGCAAACCTTCAATTTCACCATTACTTACAGACCTGGGAAACAGAATGGCAACGCCGACGGGTTGTCCAGACAAACCGACCTCAGCCCCGCATAACCAGCGGTCTGGACAGCCTTAGTCTGCCCCGAAAAGGGGTCAGACCGTGTCTGCCAGAGTGTTCCACAGAAAGGGAGCAATGTTACAGAAGCATTAGTTATTCTGTTGTGAAGAGCTTATTTCCCAGCAGCAATGCCTGAACCAGCAAGCCAGCGCCTAAGAAGGGCTCCAAGAAAACTGTAACAAGTTTCATTTCATAAAGAGTTAACTCTTTTTTTTTCAGCTTTTAGAAACTATTGTCTAATCACCTCTGGAGCCAGACTGCTAATTGATAAGATGAACTTGTAAACTTGTTATCTTAAGTACTGTAATCCTATTGTGGCCTGTCAAAGGACAGTGCTCTCTATCTAAATGTGTGATGGGGGATTTTGTGCTTCCCCCCCTCTCCCCCTGGGAGTGCCCTGTGTGCATGTAACCTTAATAAAAAGCAGGCTGGGCATCCCAGTCCTGAGTTCTTGTTTGACCCTCAATCGCAGCGTTGACTCGTTTTTGTGGGCAGAAGGGTATCCTAGCTGTACTGCAGCTAAGGGAGATTATTCTATATTTGCGAGACTCATATAGAATACTATGGAAAGCAGCTTCTCCCCTCTTTAGCAATAGGGATCCAGGCTACTAAGCGGTCCATCTCTCAGCGAGACTAAGGGTAACCGTAACAAGCACTTCTCTTAGAATATTCCTTATATCTATTGTATGGGCTCACTTACGTGCTGTCTCCTATTTCAGAGGTAATTCTGTTAATCTCAACATTCAGATATTCAGATGTTTAAGTATTTGTTAAAGTTACCTAAATGTTGGGTTATTTTTATACTATATGTCATTTGCTATCATTATTGGTGTCTATAGGACTGTTATCCCTAATTTTCTATAGTTTTGTCCACAGTATTAGTATATATATCTGCTCCTGTTCAGCCTCTCTCCTCCCTTTCCCGCCGGTACTTATTGCCTGCGGGTCATAACCCTACTCCCTTTTCCTGCATCGTCTATAGATGGAACTTCCTTAGGAGAGGGGCTCATTCAGAAATCTCCTATACTTCAGACATTCTAATGCCCTCCTTTCCACATAATATTTAATAATCACCTTAGCTGTAAGTACCCTTATAAAATGCTTTCATTATTTTGCATAACATATGGTTTAGCTCCTAACGATTTCAATATGTATTCCAGGACTATTTAATAAGGCATTACTATTGCTGAACTTCTCCCCAAATAACTCCACTATCTAGGTTAAATTACTATAACAAATGTTGTAGTGTTTTATTGACGTCCTTATCAGCCTTGAGCAGAGTCTAGTATTATTACTTATCTGTTTTCTATCTACAGACCTAGTCATCAGGAGATATAGAGAGTTTTTGCTTTAATGAGACAGGTCAGAGGCTCCACATAATACTGCAGGGAGACTGTTGAGGCCCATTACTCCCCATACTTAAGTTTTAGATTTCTCTTCGCTACATATTCTACACGTTTGTTATTACTTTCTCTTTATATGGCCATAACTCCTCATTTAGATAATTACTTTAACCTGATAAAGCTTTGCCCCTCACAATTAGTTATTCAAACAATAGGACCCTCCTGCGAAGTCCACCCATATAATGTGTCCTTCCATACTTGCTCTTCTGTTCTGTTTGGCTCCGCCTCCCCTCATTCCCTTCCCCACTCCACTTTGAGCGGCTTTTGCCAGCTGCGTTCCCTCACCCCTCTCCCCGCTAATTTGGACCATAAGCGGCCAAACATAAACCAAACCACATCGATCCTACTACCACTAGATTATATTTGCTCTTCATGACGACGTGGAGAATATACTCTATCTCCCCCCTCCCCTCACCCCCATAAAACCAACCCCCCCCCCTTGCTTCTATATTTTTTTCTGAATAAATATCTTATGGTATATATATCTTTTACAAGGTGGGGTCACTTCTAGTTTACATATCATATAAAATATAAAAATGAGGTCTTAATCCTGATAGTCCAAACTCTTTGCTAATACCTTTAATAACTAGGATTTATATACCCCTTCTATCTAGCTCTATTGCCTAGTAAACCTTCTTGCTTCTTCATACCATTAACCAACTATAGCTTCTCCACCCTCTTACTACTCCTTATCGAGTACCACTTTTTAAGCTCATGCATACATATTATGCTGGCATAATGTATATTGATGACTTGGCAATATCATGGTAATAGCACTGTACTTCTCATCTATGTCACTATTGTTGGATGTGTCACAATTGTTAAATTTGCTTATGACTTCAATAAAAAACTATTCTAAAAAAAAAAAAAATGTTTAAATTAATCTAAAATTACAAAAAATAAAAGTCTAACATTAAAATAATAAACCAAATAAAAAAAATTAAACCTAATCCCTATGAAAATAAAAAAGCTCCTCCAAAATAAAAACATTCCCTAATCTAAACTAATCTACCAATAGCCCTTAAATGGTCTTTGTAGGGCATTGCCCTAAATTAAACAGCTCTTTTACATTTAAAAAAACCTAAGTTCCCTCTAACAGTAAAAGCCCATCACCCACCAAACTCCCCAAAATAAAAAACCTAACACTAAAAAATCATTAACTACTCATTGCCCCTAAAGGAGCATTTGTATGGGCATTGCCCTTAAAAGGGCATTCAGCTCTTTTACTGCCCTTAAAAGGGCATTTAGCTCTTTTACAAGTGCCCAATAAAATCCCTAATCTAAAAAATAATTTTTTTTAAAAAATTAAAAAAAAAGACTAAGTCTAACCCCCAGATAGGTACTCACGGTTCTTGAAGTCCGGAAGAGAATAGAAGAGGTCACCGTGATGGAAGAAGATGTCGCCACTTGGAAGAAGACTTCACCGCCGGACTTCAGGAACCGTGAGTGCCTATCTGATGGGTTAGATTTAGGCCTTTAGGGGCAATGGGTGGTTTGATGGGTGGGGGGGGGGTTTACTGTTAGGGGGAACTTAGTTTTTTAATATGTATAAAGAGCTGTTTAACTTAGGAAAATGCCCTACAAAAGGCCCTTTTAAGGGCTATTGATAGTTTAGTTTAGATAAGGGGGTGTTTTTATTTTGTTTTGTTTTTTATTTTCATAGGGATTAGGTTTCATTTTTTTATTTTGATAATTTGGTTTATTATTTTCTGTAATGTTAGAATTTTTTTTTTAAATTTTAGATTAATTTAAACTTAGTTTTTTTATTTTTAAAGTAATGTTAGGTATTTTATTTTAATTGTAATTTAGTATTTTTTTAATTTTAGGTAATTGGGAATAATTTAGGGGGTGTTAGGTTAGGGGGCTTAGTAATTTAATTAGTTATTTGCGATGTGGGTGAATGGCGGATTAGGGGTTAATAGTTTAATTAGGCATATTGTGATGTGGGGGTTTGGCGGATTAGGGGTTAATATACTTTCGGCTAGATTACGAGTTTTGTCGGTATAGACTAGCGTTGCTAACGAGCCTTTTTTTTCCAGCGCTCAATTTAAACTACGCTGGTATTAAAAGTTTTCTGAATGGCTGCGTTAGCCTCAGAAAAGTGAGCGTTGAGCAAAATTTAGCTCCACTTCTCAATGTAATACCAGCGTTGCTTACGGTAGCGGTAAACTGGCAAAACGTGCTCGTACACGATTTCCCCATAAGAAACAATGGGGCAGTTTCGGCTGGAAAAAAACCTAACACCTGCCAAAAAGCAGCGTTCAGCTCCTAACGCAGCCCCATTGTTTCCTATGGGGAAACACTTTCTAAGTCTACACCTAACACCCTAACATGAACCCTGAGTCTAAACACCCCTAATCTTACACTTATTAACCTCTAATCTGCCGACCCCGACATCGTTGCCATCTGCATTATACTATTAACCCCTAATTTGCCGCTCCGGACACCGCCGCCACCTACATTATCCCTATGAACCCCTAATCTGCTGCCCCTAACATCGCTGACACCTATATTATATTTATCAACCCCTAATCTGCTGCCCCCAACGTCGCCGCCACCTACCTACAATTATTAACCCCTAATCTGCCGCCCAAGTCGCTGCTACTATAATAAAGTTATTAACCCCTAAACCTAAGTCTAACCTTAACCCTAACACCCCCCTAAATTAAATATAATTTAAAGAAATCTAAATAAAATTACTATATAAATTAATCCTATTTAAAACTAAATACTGACCTATAAAATAAACCATAAGATAGCTACAATATAACTAATAGTTACTTTGTAGCTTTTTTAGGATTTATATTTATTTTACAAGAAACTTTGTATTTATTTTAACTAGGTACAATAGCTATTAAATAGTTAATAACTGTTTAATAGCTACCTAGTTAAAATAATTACAAAATTACCTGTAAAATAAATCCTAACCTAAGTTACAAATACACCTAACACTACACTATCAATAAATTAATTAAATAAATTACCTACAATTATCTAAACTAAAATACAATTAAATAAACTAAACTATATTACAAAAAAAACACACTAATTTACAAAAAATCAAAAAAATATTACAAGAATTTTAATCTAATTACACCTAATCTAAGCCCCCTAATAAAATAAAAAGGCCCCCAAAATAATAAAATTCCCTACCCTATACTAAATTACAAAAGTAATCAGCTCTTTTACCAGCCCTTAAAAGGGCTTTTTGCGGGGCATTGCCCCAAAGTAATCAGCTCTTTTATCTGTAAAAAAAAATACAAGACCCCCCAACATTACAACCCACCACCCACAAACCCCTACTCTAAAACCCACCCGATCCCCCCTTAAAAAACCTAACACTACCCCATTGAAGATCACCCTACCTTGAGCCGTGTTCACCCAGCTGGGCACTGATGGGGCAGAAGAGGACATCCGGATCGGCAGACATCTTCATCCGATCCGGGCAGAAGAGGTCCTCCATCCAGCAGAAGTCTTCATCCAAGCGGCATCTTCTATCTTCATCCATCCGGCGCGGAGCTGGTCCATCTTCAAGACATCCGACGCGGAGCATCCTCTTCTTCCTGACGACTAACGACGAATGAAGTTTCCTTTAAATGACGTCATCCAAGATAGGATTCTATCAGCCAATCGGAATTAAGGTAGGAAAAATCCGATTGGTTGATTTAATCAGCCAATCGGATTGAAGTTCAATCTGATTGGCTGATTGGATCAGCCAATAGAATGCGAGGTCAATTCTATTGGCTGATCCAATCAGCTAATAGGATTGAACTTCAATCCGATTGGCTGATTAAATCAACCAATCGGATTTTTCCTACCTTAATTCCGATTGGCTGATGGAATCCTATCAGCCAATCGGAATTCGAGGGACGCCATCTTGGATGACGTCCTTTAAAGGAACCTACATTCGTCGTTAGTCGTCGGGAAGAAGAGGATGCTCCGCGTCGGATGTCTTGAAGATGGACCCGCTCTGCGCCGGATGGATGAAGATAGAAGATGCCGCTTGGATGAAGACTTCTGCTGGATGGAGGACCTCTTCTGCCCCGATCGGATGAAGATGTCTGCCGATACGGATGTCCTCTTCTGCCCCATCAGTGCCCGGCTGGGTGAACACGGCTCAAGGTAGGGTGATCTTCAATGGGGTAGTGTTAGGTTTTTTAAGGGGGGATCGGGTGGGTTTTAGAGTAGGGGTCTGTGGGTGGTGGGTTGTAATGTTGGGGGGGGTCTTGTATTTTTTTTACAGGTAAAAGAGCTGATTACTTTGGGGCAATGCCCCGCAAAAAGCCCTTTTAAGGGCTGGTAAAAGAGCTGATTACTTTTGTAATTTAGTATAGGGTAGGGAATATTATTATTTTGGGGGGCTTTTTTTATTTTATTAGGGGGCTTAGATTAGGTGTAATTAGATTAAAATTCTTGTAATATTTTTTTATTTTTTGTAATTTAGTGGGGGGGTTTTTGTAGTATAGTTTAGTTTATTTAATTGTATTTTAGTTTAGATAATTGTAGGTAATTTATTTAATTATTTTATTGATAGTGTAGTGTTAGGTGTATTTGTAACTTAGGTTAGGATTTATTTTACAGGTAATTTTGTAAATATTTTAACTAGGTAGATATTAAACAGTTATTAACTATTTAATAGCTATTGTACCTAGTTAAAAAAAATACAAAGTTGCTTGTAAAATAAATATAAATCCTAAAATAGCTACAATGTAATTATTAGTTATATTGTAGCTATATTAGGGTTTATTTTATAGGTAAGTATTTAGTTTTAAATAGGATTCATTTATTTAATTATAGTAATTTTATTTCATTTTATTTAAATTATATTTAATTTAGGGGGGTGTTAGGGTTAGACTTAGGTTTAGGGGTTAATAACTTTATTATAGTAGCAGCGACGTTGGGGGTGGAAGATTAGGGGTTAATAATTGTAGGTGGGTGGCGGCGATGTTGGGGGGGGGCAGATTAGGGGTTAATAAAATTTATTATAGTGTTTGCGAGGCGGGATTGCGGCGGTTTAGAGGTTAATACATTTATTATAGTGGCGCCGATGTCCGGTCGGCAGATTAGGGGTTAATAAGTGTAGGTAGGTGGCGGCGATGTTGGGGGGGCAGATTAGGGGTTAATAAATATAATATAGGTGTCGGCGATGTTAGGGGCAGCAGATTAGGGGTTCATAGGTATAATGTAGGTGGCGACAATGTCCGGTCGGCAGATTAAGGGTTAAATCATTTTATTATAGTGTTTGCGATGTGGGGGGGCCTTGGTTTAGGGGTTCATAGGTAGTTTATGGTTGTTAGTGTAATTTGTAGCACTGTAGTTAAGAGCTTTATGTTCCGGCGATAGCCCATAAAACTCCTAACTACTGACTTTTAAATGCGGTAGGAGTCTCAGAGGTAGAGGCTGTACTGCTCACTTTCTCCAAGACTTGTAATACCAGCGTTAGGCAAATCCCATTAAAAAGATAGGATACGCAATTGACGTAAGGGGATTTGCGGTATGGAAGAGTCGCAGAAAAAAAGTGAGCGGTACACCTGTACCAGCCATACTCGTAATACCAGCGGGCATTAAAAAGCAGTCTTAGGACCCCTTAACGCTGCTTTTTAAAGCTAGCGTCAAACTCGTAATCTAGCAGTTTATTAGGTAGTTGGCGATGTGGGTGAATGGCGGAATAGGGGTTAATAGTTTAATTAGGCATATTGCGATGTGGGGGTTCGGCGGATTAGTGGTTAATATACTTTATTAGTTATTGCGGTGGGGGATTGCGGTTGACAGGTAGATATTGCGTATGCGTTAGGTGTTATTTTATATTTTCAGGGAGTTACAGTGCTCACATTTTCAGCGTAAGGCTTGCTGCACCTGCCTATGGGTGGAGAGGTGCAAATGGAGTAAAATGTCTCCATTTTCGCCGCGTAAGTCCTTGCGCTGAATATGTGATACCAACTTGTGACGCAGTTCTATGTTAGTTTATGGGAGTAAAATATACGGGTGAAATATACACGCCGTATTTATATGCGGCGCCATATATGTGATAGCAAAACCGGATTAAACACCGACATCACCGGCTTTTGTGGGCGACACCGCATATGTAATCTCGCCCCCGTTTATGTTCCCAGACAAATGTTTAAAAGCATGACAATTAATAAATTAAGCTCTTCCCCATTACAGAATATATTGTATTATATTATAGTATTAATTTATGTAGGGTGGTGTAGTCTTATTTCTGAATTTCCATGCTTTTTCATTTTTAATTGTGAAAAATGTATATGTGTGTGTATGCATGCGCATGTTTGTTTGGTGTGTGTGTTAATGTCTGTGTAGTGTGTGTGTGCAGAATTTGTAGTGTTTGCCTGGCGTGTGTGCAATGATAGTGTGTTGTGTGATTGTAGCGTTTGTATGGGTGCATTTGAAGTGTGTGCAATTGTGTGGTGTAATGTGTGGGGGTAGTGTTTGTTTAATATTTGTATGGTGTGTATAATTGTGTGTGTATTTTTTGTGCAAGTAGTACAGTATCTGTGTGTGTGTAGAATGTGTAGTGTTTGTCTAGCATATGTAGTATGTATGTAGTGTTTGTATGGTGTGGGTGTAGTGTTTGAAGTGTGTGTAGTTGCTTGGTGGTTGTGTGTATATGGTATTTGTAGTGTGTGTAGTGTTTGTATGGTGTGTGTATATAGTGAGTGTCATAAGTGTGTATATGTTTGTCCAGTATGTAGTGTTTACCTAGTGTATGTGCAATGATTGTGTGGTGTGGGTATAATGTTTGCAGTGTGTGTGTAGGTGCTGAGTGGTTGTGAGAATAGTGTAGTGTGTGAGAGTGTATGTGTTTGGTGTGTAGCGTGTGGGGGGTAGTGTGCGTTTAGTGTTTGTATTGTGTGTATAATAGTGGTGTATCTGTGTAGGTAGAGTTTTTGTTTAGTGTTTGTATAGTACAATCTTTACGTGTGTGTAGTGTTTGTGTTGTGTGAGTATAGTGTTTTTGTAGTGTGTGAGGATGGTGTGTTTGTAGTGTGCAGTGTAATTATAGTGTGTACAATGCGTATGTGTTGTGTTTGTGACACTCAGACACACTTTTATCATACATTATTTCTGTCAGTCTGTTGTGCGCACATAATTGTTATTTGTACTTAATTACATGGAAGTTTAGATTAAAACATAAACTAAATAATACAATCTAAATTCGTTTGGTCCTTGAAAGCGTGTTACAAAGTGTAAATACTAATTCCTGAGCATATCCACTTATTACCTTAATACACAAAAAGTATAAGCAGTTTACAATTGACTTGCCCTGCTCTAGCAGTTATGTGTCTTTATATGCTGTAATTATAAATTCTTTTATTTGAAACATCAATCCTCTACAAGATATTGTATAAAATACCTTTGAGAAATCAGAACAGACAATATCATCTAAATTGTCTTAGCTCAAGTTCATATTTGCTTTGTTTTTAAAACTAATCAGATTTGTGTGACATGACTTATCTATCAGAAAACCAGGCTATTACGCTTATGACAATGTTTCCCTTTGAAATGGAATGATTATGAAAAATTAATAGCATTGGACTATATTTGAACTGAACATAACCACATCCTTAAACCAATGCATTTCTTTATACATCATGTTTATGCAGTTTGGTATTACACAAAGGATCCCAAGTAAACTGAAATCCATTATTGGTTTCTATAATAATCATTATCAGGCATGGAACATGTCCAACAACTAACTCACAGTAAAAAGTTCTCCCACTTAAAGGACATTGTACACTAGATCGTTGTATAGATGTTTTATAGATGATCCATCTATATAGCCCTGGGAGTGGTTTTGTAAAAATCTCTAGTTTTGCTTATTTTTTAAATACATTGTGCTGATTTTCAGACTCCTAACCAAGTCCCAAAGTATTTGATGTATACTGATGTCTACAGATTACTGCTTTCTCCTGTTTGTGTAATCTGTCTTTTCATATGCAGGTGAGGGGGAATTGTTTGCTTTTCCTGCTTTCTCAGCCCCTTTCACTGGGTGTCCCAGCCTAACCTCATAAACAGTGCTAAACCGGGAGCTTTTAAGTAAGTTTTAAAAAAGGTTTTATACTGGATTTTTAGATAAGTATCTGTTTATATTATTTTGTAGTGTCTATTACATACAGTTATATGGAAATTAGTGTACATTGACCCTCTTAAGTGAACAATGGATATAAACTCTGGGCAAAGCCCTGATTTTTGTATTTATTTATTTATTTTAAACCTGGTTATTCCAGCTTTCACTATTATTTTCAAGTGTAATTTTGCTTTTACCTACATCACATAACTTTTTCATTTTTACTGTGTAACCAGATATTATGTTTGATGAGTGTGAGATGGGAAAGAGATGGGAGTGTTAGATAAATGACTCACTGACTAATAAGGGCAACACCTTCTACTGTATTGGTGTATAGACACAGGGGTCAGTTTATTAATGGGCGAGCGGACATGATACGATATAGTGTATCATGTCCGCTGCACATCGATAAATGCCGACAGCATACGCTATCAGTATTTATCATTGCACCAGCATTTCTTGTGAACTGCTGGTGCAATGCCGCCCCCTGCAGATTTGCGGACAATTGGCCACTAGCAGGGGGTGTCAATCAACCCGATCATATTCGATCGGGTTGATTTCTGTCCGCCGCCTCAGAGCAGACAGACAGGTTATGGAGCAGCGGCCTGAAGGCTCACTGGAAACACAGAGCATCAAGCACCGTATGGAGCTTGATAAATTGACCCCACAATCCTCACTTACTTGCTTTTGAAAGAACTCAAAAAAACAAACATTTATTTTAGGATTCAGAAAAATCCAATGTATTTCTATTACAAAACTGACTTTGTTTTCATGGTATTCATTGTTGAAGAGAATCCCTAGGTAGGTAGCCTGCAGGTGTCTAGAGGAATATGTGGCAGCACTCTTGCAGGAATGCTTTTGAAAATTAGAGGGCATTATAGTAAAAAAATGACATGCTCTAATTTTTAATAGCGAACATCACAGTGAAAAGTAATAGACAACCAGATAGGGTATTGTAACAAAATGTTCATATTTAACATAATGACTTTGCTGTTCAGATGCTGAATTTATTTTGTGTCAGCATATAATGCAAAACACGGTGTTAAGCAGACGTACTAATAACAGGAAATAATGTCACGCCATTGAACCTCCCATACTTTTTCGTTTCTCAGCTCTGGATTCTTATCCTTCTCTGTATAACATTGTTACAAACATTGTTGCAGACACTGCTACTGTATAGGGTTTAAGAAATGTGCACACTTCTGAGCCTACCTCAGTATGCTCTGATAGAAAGGAACTAAATTTCAAGACATAGCAAGATAAAGAGGTAAATAGAAGGAAAAATTGGAAAGCTTATTCTTTTTTTTTAACATTTGCTATATCTGAATCATAAAAGTTAAATTTACATGTTCAATGAATATATAAGAGAGAAGTCACAACTAGAAATAATAGCGAAAGAATGACAAGGCAGCACTGAAATTGCATAAATAACAAGTGGTTTATTTGCTAAACCTACACATGTCAGAAACATAATTACCCCAATCCCCAATGTGTATATCGAAAGGAGTGAAATAGAAAAACCAGGCCTGGTTAACAAATAATATCCAGCACATAACCGTAATACTACCGTTATAACAAATAAATGTCATATTGTAACAAACCGTAACAACACATTTTGCCTGCTACAAACATTCATGTGAAAGATATATTGTTGCAACAATTCCTTCAGTATAGACACAGTGTACAAAATGTCCATAAATACCAGGGCACTTAGTGTGAATCACACGCTCTGTATGTGAGAATGTTGCAAATATAGTTCCAGTTACTGATTGGAAAACCAACTTGGATTACAAAGCAAGCAGCCTCACCACACTCGAGGTGCAAAGTTCCAGTGTATCATCCAAAACCAGCCTATATAATTACCACTTGATCCATCATTAAGGATTGCATGTGCTTCATACCGGATCCTTGGTAATTTTCCAGCAAGGCGGTTTATGTACAGGCTCCTATGCGGTTGATGCCTCCTTGTACTCACGGGACCGGAACTTGGATTCAAGACTGCTGTATGCTTGTTGGTTATTAGAACCACATCACAGTAACCCGGTAGGCTTGGAACCAGCTGCCAGGAAATTAACACTCCACTTCAAAAAGTTGCCGCCTCTCAAACGTCAGAGGTCATTTATGGAACCTCACAGTACTGATGAGATGTCTTAGATCATCTCGCCAGACGGGAGAGCTTTAGATCATCAGGCTCATAGTGTATAGAAATAAAGGGAGAATGACCTACAAATATATTATGTAGAAGTAAAATTCTAGAAGCCACAACTCTCTTTTTATATTTACTCTTCATCTTTCATGTATTTTCTTTGCATCACATTTATGATAAACTCCTGTAGATTAATAAAATAATTATGAAAATAAAATTACCATTTTTAAAAAAAAAAAATTAATTCAATGGGGGCTAAGTTTATCTGTAGAATTAACCATGATATATGGTATTGTAGTTTTAAGAATTCTACATGTAAGTCTACATCTGCTACATAATCTTAATTTAATTTTAGCATATACAGCGTGGTATTATGAGTGCATGCTTTCTGGGACAGAAATGCATTATTTTGATTTATAATTAATAGGGTTCATGCGGGAGACCTTATTTTAGGTTCCTTGGATTTAAATGGACACCTTAATAGCTCACTGTGGGAAATATGTTCTGTTTTATACTGATTATCAGAAGCTGCTGAAAAGGTAATGTTTTTGAACACCAAAGCTTAGAATGAAAATCCTGCTGTGATCAAGCTGTTGTATGCTTTTCAGTATGGAAACACTAATCCCTCTTTATTCATATGTGTTGTATTAATCAATTCTAAGCATATGCCATTTTACAGAATGAATTGTTTAATTTTAAACATATCTCTAAATTTATTTGGTTACTATTTTTCTTATTTATAATAATAAAAATATGTAGCACCAATATGTACTTATGTGCTATGGAATTGGGTACAGACTAAAGTAAGAAAGATATAAGTGTACAAATGAAAAGAGGTGTAGAGAGCCTTTCCTATGACTTACCAGCTCTTGAAGATACATTTTGCACTGTATGATATACAAGACATGTCAGACAGAGCAGGAGCGAGCTGCACTTAATGTTATGGCGCGTTCGGGCCGGGCTGTGACTATACAGCTGGCCCGATGCGATGTGTAAAAAAAACAGACCCGCTCAGCAAAGAGCGGGTCTGTAAAATGGGTATATTTTAAAAAAATTCAAAGAAACATAGAAACATAGAATTTGACGGTAGATAAGAACCAAAAAGGCCCATCAAGTCTACCCATGTTACATGTTACTTTTTCCTTAGGATAGCCTTATGCATGTCCCAGGCATTTTTAAATTCCTTTACAGTCTTTGTGTTTACCACCTCAAATGGAAGTTTATTCCACCCTTTCTGTAAAAAAATGCTTCCTCAAATTTCTCCTGAATCTACTACCCTCTAACTTTAGATTGTGACCCCTTGTTTTGGCATTTATTTTTTTGTGAAAAAGGCTTTCAGCTTCTATTTTATTAAGTCCCTTCATATATTTGAAGGTTTCTATCATGTCACCTCTTTTCCTTCTATCCTCTAAACTATACATATTTAGATCATAGAGTCTTTCTTTGTACGTTTTATATTTTAGACCATGTACCATTTTAGTAGCCCTCCTTTGGACAGCTTCTAGTTTATTTATATCTTTCTGAAGATATGGTCTCCAGAACTGTACACAGTATTCCAGATTTGGTCTAACTAATGATCTGTAAATTGGCATAAGAACCTTGCTATTTCTGCTACTAAAACCTCTTTCAATGCAACCAAGCATTTGACTGGCCTTGCTGGCTGCACCTGCGGCATTGTGTACCAAATTTTAAATCATCTGAAATAATAATTCCCAAATTCCTTTCTTCTTTAATTACAGTCAGTAATGTACCATTGAGACTATAATTGGCCTTTGGGTTTTTGGATCCTATATGCATAATTTTGCTCTTGGTAATATTAAATTTCAGATCCCATTTATTTGACCAGTTCTCTAGTTTATTAATATCACAGTTCATTTGATCAACTCCTCCTGGAACATCTACCCTGTTACAAATTTTTGTATCATCAGCAAACAAGCAAACCTTCCCCTTAAGCCCACTTCCAATATCACTTATGAACATGTTAAACAAAACAGGCCCAAGAACTGACCCTTGTGGAACACCACTAGTAACTGATGATGCCTCATTTGAATGTACTCCATTAATTGAAACCCTCTGTCGTCTATCTTTAAGCCAGCATTCTACCCACTTAACAATCTTAGCATCTATTCCAAGGCAATACATTTTGTGAATAAGTTTGTTGTGTGGGACGGTGTCAAATGCTTTGCTAAAGTCTAGATATGCAACATCTACGGCTCCTCCCTGGTCTCTTATTTTAGTTACATGGTCAAAGAAATCAATTAGATTAGTCAGGCATGATCTTCCAGCAGTGAAACCATGCTGTCCTTTGTCTTCTAAGTTGTTTGTCTGAATGAAAGATACAAGTCTTTCCTTTAAAAGAGTATCCATTAATTTCCCTGCAATTGAGGTCAAACTGACTGGCCTATAGTTAGCAGAATCTTCCCTACTACCCTTTTTATGAAGAGGGACTACATTGGCAATTTTCCAGTCTTTTGGAACAACTCCTGTTAGAAGTGACTGATTAAATAAATCAGCTAATGGAGTATCTATTACGGATCGAAGTTCTCTTAGAACTCTTGGATAAATATTATCTGGACCCACAGACTTATTAACTTTTATTTTTGATAAAGCCCTTGAAACCTCTTCCTGTAAAAAGAAAAGGTTTACTGTCCCTTTAATGCCCCCGCGCTAACTCCGCTATAAGTAAGCTTTTTGCACATGTCGGGTAGCGCTCATATTACAAGTTGAAACTAAAAAAAATTCACCAGCACTCTAACCAGATGTGCATAAAAAGCCAAACTTAGAATATCGTGATTGCGTTAACATAGTCCCCCATAGAAGTCAATAGAACAAAAAAATTGGGGGTGGGGGAACGTAACATCCTACTCGCGGGCAAACATGATCGCATATTTTCACTAACCTGACATGAAAATATGAATATTTCACATTCCAATGTTCTTCACATAGCAGAATATGTTCCATTAACTCATAAACACATATTTCTACATATATCTGATAGTATTTTGGTACAATATCTATTTATCTATCTATCTATCTATCTATCTATCTATCTATCTATCTATATATATATATAAAAAATATATATAAAAATCAATAGAAATTATTGCACAGGCAATTAGCACATCTAAGCAAGTAATCCCGTTTGCCTTTACCCAGTAATACTCCATATATACCAATGCACAAGATAGTTCTGGGTAACATATGCAAATTATATCTGCAACATCTCCGGCTTTTTGCTTCAAATACTGTGTTAACACACAGTTGTCCACTAATGGAGTAAGTGCAGCAAATACAAAAATCACTACTGGACAGCTGTTTCATTGTTATTAGAACCCATCAGCAGTAGATAGATTTTTGATTGCTGCAAGGTAAAGCTCATTCTACGGCAAAATAAAAATTCATTAAAAGTATGGTGGAGATAAAAGCATGAGATTAAAATCCTCCATATCACAAAAGTAAATCAATAGAAATTACTGCACAGGCAATTAGCACATCTAGGCAAGTATTTCCACTTGCCTTTACCCAGTAATACTCCATATACATTGTTACCAATGCACAAGAGGATTCTGGGTAAGATATGCAAATTAGATCTGCAGCATCTCAGGCTTTTTATCTCCACCATAATTTTAATGAATTTTGATTTTTTCCTGGAATGAATGGAGTTCCTGCTCTATTTTTGCAGGAGGAACTAAGTTCCCCCTAGATAGAGTGCATAAAGGCCTCAGTAAACACTGCTGTTGCTGGTGGAAGGAGCTGGAGTAAAGTCTGGTTAGAGGGATAGTGAGATCCTCTAGTAATAAGTCTATTAGAGGTCCTGTTGTGTGATCACCCCGCACTGTGTGGAACACATGGTGCTTACATTTCTGTGTGGCTTGCTCTGGGGTTATTTAGCTCCCCTCGGCAGAAAAAGGACTATGACACCTTAAAAGGGTGAGACTCTGTTAGAGAGGAGAAGCCATGTAAAAATGTAACCATGGATGCCCATCCTCAGGCCCAGAGGCAACCATTCAGCCCTTCATTGGTTTTATTGTGCTTTCATTAACCAGAGTGTATAGATTATTTATATATGAATACAGAAATAATTAAATAAATACAGTGTGTGTTTGTGTGTGTGTATATATATATATATATATATATATATATATATATATAAAACAATATTCCTTGCATAGGGGGCGGAGCGTGCAAGCGTACCGAATGGCCGCACCAACCTAGAGCTCCTGCAGTAACATCAACGGGGCTCTCCCTAAGGCTCTTTAAAACTTAGTGGAGTACAAGACACTGACTCCTACCTTGCCTTCTCAACGCAGTAATTAGCACAGGGATGTTGCTATTTTGAACACAGCAGAGGCCGCGGCTGAAGCCTACCTTTATTTTGACCGGAGCCTAACGTGGTGAAGACACGCATTAGAGCACAGGGAACGGAGGTTACATGTAGCCTCCTATATTGAAGCTAACGACCTCTGAGCAGCAAAGCGGACCTGACAAAGCTACTGATGGGAGTCCGGTAAGCTGTTTACTAATGTGACACATCTAACATAACTGCCATCTTTATCACAGGCCTATAAGTGCCAATACTTTCTTTATGTCCTCAAAGGATAACCACACCAACAGTTCCCCATATACCATGCATTAGCTTCAGGACTGTTTCTTCTGGGGCACTATATCAATACCATGATATTGCGCTTCACAGTGCATAACTTTTATTGATTGCTGAGTTCCCCCTTGTACCTTACTTTGTTATATTAAGCACTTTGGGGTGAGTGATATCAGCTCTGCAGCTGAGAGGATAATATTGAATCTTATACATAAAAAATCTTTCACCATCCTACCAACATGTCCCAGCGCAGAACTAATAAGAGTGATAAGAACTTAAAGCCTAACATGGCGACAAACTCTGTTAATGCCTTTTTTAGAAGCGCAGACAATAAGAAAAAGAAAACTGATCCACCACAAGCTGATAGTGAAGAGGAAAACTTGTCAGATAACCCTGATACTGCACAGCCAATTATTTTCCCTCTCAGCCCGCATTCACGATCAGATGATGGCCCAGTGACACTAAAGGCTATGGAAGCTCTTATTAATCAGGATAAATTTTGTATTAAAACCGAATGTGCTGAGCTGAAAAAAGATATCAACGAGCTGGGATACAGAGTTGAAACCCTAGAAGATGGCAAAGATGAGATACTTAAAGTAATATCGGATATGTCCCATACCATAGAGGAACAACAAAATCAGATATTCGATCTAGAGAACAAAATGGACGATATTGAAAATAGGACAAGGAGGAACAACCTTCGTATACGGGGTGTCCCTGATTTAATTAAAGGCGAAGATATTCCAGACCATCTTCAAAACCTATTTCAATCCCTAGCTATCTCTAACCAACGAGTCATTGATCCTATACCCCTTGAAAGAGCTCACAGGTCCCTGCGGCCCAAGCCCAGTGACAATCAACCCCCAAGGGACATCATAATATATTTCTTAAGATACAGGGATAGGGAGAAAATATTCCAGATGGCACGAACACAACCAAACTTCTCATACCTGGGGGCAAAAATTCAAATTTATCAAGACCTTTCTGCCAGAACGCTTCTACTCAGAAAAGATTTTGCCTCCTTTACCACCCATCTTCGATTCCTCAAAATCCCACATAGATGGGGTTTCCCTGTATCCATCCAAATCATTAAAAATGGAAAGCACTTTGAATGCACATCCCCAGAGAAGATAAACGACTTCTCTGGATATTCCGGCTCCAGAAACTATAAGCCCTGTTTCTCCTAAATCTACAGCACCCCTGCCAAAACTGCAGAGGAGACTCTGGTCTGAAGTAATCAGTAAGCAGAACAGTAAGAAGCTTTGCACCGATCCTGTCACTCCGACTGACTCCACTGATAAAGGGATGACCTGATCTTACACCCTATAAGGTCGTGAGTATATACTTCCACATACCAATTTTGGGACAGTAATTAGAACTTAATTGTACTGACTTTTGAAACTACTGAAAATGGTTATCAACTGCCCTGAGACTTCCACATTTAAACAGCCAGATCTCTGGCTCTTTCAATAAGGTCTTGCTTTAACTGAAAGATAATGTCATGTTAAGTTGTATTATATAATGTTACCCACTTAGCCCTCTGTTGTGGGCTTATAATTACCTGCTTCCAGCCTGTCGGGAGGGCTCCGTTGGGCCACTATTTCCCCTCTCTTGCTCTTTTACTAAATCTTAACTTTCCTAGATTCCTACCGTCTGATAGGCCACGGGCCATCAGAGGTACTAAACTAATCTCTCTACCTTCTTTCCTACTCTGCTTATAGCTTCCTCTTTCTTTTTCTCTTTCTTATTTATTTCTTCACAATAGTTTAAATTGTGAGTGATATCTCTTTTTATTTGTTTGTTTAAAGTACAGTGTATTTTGTTTTTTCCCTTCCTTTTTGTTTTTGTATTATTGGATACGTTTCCCCATTTACAGGACACAATAAGATAATTTTGCAGTAAGTTAACTTAACCTCAACAACCAATTTATATTAGAAAATATACACTTACGGCACAATGTCTAATTACAACCAACGACAAGCAAAGTGTGTTTGTGCACTTCAGAAAAAATTAGATCTTTACACATACTCTGCCATCAATTATCCCTCGGATTGTAACATGATACAAATGTATATCTGAGAAATGGGTATAGACTTACTGGTAGTCGAATCTTCCGTGATGCAACATCACACTCGCGCCGTCTCAATTTCTCCGTACAACCAATTCTCACCGCTTCCGGGTTCAGAGGTCAGTGTATTGCGTCCGTTATTCACAAGGAGAGCCCTGTGGGTAAGTCCAAGACGCTATCCAAAAATAACACAATCCCAGACCGGCTTCTCCTAACAGCAACTTTATTCCATTCACTTAAAAAGTAATATACATCAACAGCAATAAAAAAACATTAATATCACAACCTGTCACTTCCAAAGTACCTACAGGTTAAGTAATGACACAGATATATGAAGTCGGCTCCCCTTCACATCTTACGCGTTTCGGGATTACCATTATTCATAGATACTGGAATGGGGTCACTTCCTTTTACTTATACTCATTGCTATTGTCTAATAGGTTAACCTCTGACTTGCCTCTAGAAATTGATTGGATCTAAATTTAGCTGAAACATGTTGCTTGTTAAGCACCGTATACATTGAAGTTAGTTAAACTGACAATTCCATCCTCAAAATAAATTTAGCTGAATATAACTTTAATACATCTCTGCATGTTGCCACAAAGCTTGCGGTATACCTGTTACAAATGAATAACTTGTAGTTAATATACACTTACATCTACACTGATTCAAAAACATGAGGGAAAATATAATATATATAATAGGAACACTATCTCTTCATGTCTCAATAAATATATATAATAAAGATGTTTTAACCTATCTTATAACATACAATTTGGTCATTATAATTATATATAGAAAAATATAATTATTAGAATGAATCTCTCATTTTCAAATAATAGTGGACAAAATGTATTTATAGGCTAAATTCATAATTATAAATGCCCTATCATATTATTAGATAAAGAGATAACCCAACCTAGAGTTTAGTATTTCCAATTAATTATATGATAGAGTTCAGACATATATATTAAATATTAAACATTAAATATATTTATTTTGGATGGATTATCACCTTGGTTTAAACATAAGTTACCGGATGTTATTAGCATTAGGGCTCCCAAAGGTAAATTAGGTCCCATTCAGAGTTAAACCCCCTGGGTACTCTAGTACCCAATTTAAATATCCAGAAAGCTTCCCTTTTGTAGAGGAGCTTTTCTCTGTCCCTCCCTCTTGGTGGCTGTTTTACATGTTCAATAGCCTGCCACTTGAAATTTGTGACATCTTGATTGTGTGTATGTATAAAGTGAAATGCTAGTGCTCCTTTTTACATCTGATATTACTAAGATGCTCTCTAATTCGAGATCTCACCTCCCTAGTGGTGAGTCCCACGTACTGCCGTTTACATCCCACATTGTGAGGTCTCGAATCTTTGACCAGTAATGTAGGATTCAAAATATCTTGAAATTTCAATGGTCTCACAGGCTTTACATTGTAAGCTATTACATCTAAAAGTACCCTTATGTACCAACCATGAGCTATTTTTAGTTTCAATGGGTAACTTAGTGGGTGACAACATATTTCCTAATGTCATGCTTCTAGTGTATGAAAACTTACAACCTTGTTCCACTATTTTCTTCAATCTTTCGTCTGCCAGAAGAATTGATAAATTATTTTTAATAATATTGCATATCTTGGCATATTGGGTACTATAATTTGTAATGAAATACAGCCCTGGAGCTGAATCAGTTTTATCCTTGGTCTTCTCCCCTAGCAATTTTTCTCTGGAAATCTCATCCACTTGTCTCCTGGCTTTACTTATGACTTGCTTTGAATAACCACGTTCTTTGAGTTGGTTTGATAGCCTGTCACATTCTCAAATATAATCTCCAACTCTAGAACAGTTTCTAACAAAAGAATAATAGGGGGCGCCCTTGAGAACACACAAAGAGAATATATATAATTATAAATATCTTATACTAAATATACAGATAGATAGATTTATGTAAATATATAATATCATACCATAGAGTTTTGAGATATAACCTATTGGTACAGGATATTAATTAACACACAGTTATCGTAGGACTAATTAGATATCACCCAATGGAGATAGATATCAATTGAAGGTACAAAGAGAGTAAGATGTCCTTTAGTGAAAAATCTTGGAAGTAGTATACAGAGGCAGCAATCTGTGGTGGTCCAGGCCAGGATCCAGATACAGCAATCCAGAACAACAAACAAAAACAGATGCGCCACATGGCCCAATATTGCAGGTTCCAGAGGATGATATATATGATAAATTATTGCACTCACATATATTAAAGCACCTCAAATGGTGCTAATGACACAGTCTGGGATCTATAACAGTCACCCAGCAGACCGACCTCCCGGATAGATACAGAGTCTGTATAAAAGATAGAAAGCACAAAAAGCCTATATGGCCTAGTATTGTATGGCTAGGGTTAAAGCACACCAGTAAGATATAAAGTTTAGACTCACATTTGGAGGAGCATCTCCAGTGATGCTATAGAGGCAAGCTGGGATCAATTCAGTCACCCAACAGACTTATACCAAGGCATACAGGATACAGCAGTCCTCTTTGCTTGTCTATAGGTCAGTAAGGTCCTCAAAGAATAACCAAATCTCAGGCAGCAAGTGTTTTAGTAAAAGTTAAAATCACTTTAATAAAATATAGAATAATTGCGACACGTTTCTCAGTCACAGACTGTTTCCTCAGGCATAATCAGAACAGTTTCTCTTCATCCTGCGAAACTGTCCCTTGGCAATAGCCATAGGTACATGTTTTGGATGGTTACTCCTAGAATGCAGCAGATTATTTTTAGAGATTGGTTTTCTGTAGGTCTTAGTGTGTATTTTACCACTACTATCATAACCTTGTAATGTTACATCAAGAGAGTTAATTTCTCTCCTGTTATATTCCATGGTGAAAGTCAGTCCTACCTAATTGGAATTAAGATATTCCAAAAAGTTCTCAATTCTCTCAGGCAAGACTAGTTTTAGTGTTCAAAAAGAACTCTATCGCTTTCAGGCCAACCTTATGGGGTATTCTAGAGTATAGCGAGACCACGTCAATGGTTACCCATGTATACTCTTTTTTCCACTCCAATTGGTCACACATTCCAAAGAGATGTTTTGTGTCCCTTAGATGACTCCATAAGGTACTCACAATTGGTTGGAGAATATTATCTACCCATTCGGATAGTGGCTCTAATATAGAGCCTATACCAGACACAATTGGTCTTCCACAAATATTCTCCAATGTCTTGTGGACCTTGGGAAAAAAAATCAAGCAGAGGGGTTTGAGGATACTCATTGTATAAAAACTCAGCTGTTTTAGTATCCAAGAACCCATTTTCCACTCCATCATCAATAAGAGATTTAATTAATTTAAGAGATTTCCTAGTGGGGTTAAATGATAGTGGTTCATAAGTAGTTATGTCTGATAATTGACGATTTGCTTCACTTATATACTCATGTTTGTGCATTATTACTGTGCTTCCCCCTTATCAGATTTTCTTATCACTATCTCTTTGTTCTCTTTTAATTCATCAAGTGCCTGTCTTTGTGCTATACTTAGGTTTGACGTGTTACTCTCTTTCTCATGGTATAATTTCATTAGATCATGTTCTACTGACTTTTGGAATAGTTCAAGAACAGTTCCCCTACTATGAATAGGGTAGAGCGTTGATTTCTTAGACATAGAGGAAGTGATCTTGGTGAACCCTGTACTCTCTTCTCTGGTTCCTCTCACTTCATCATTTTAAACTTTCAAAACTTTATTATGACCAGCATTTCCTAAGCTCAGGTCCAACAAAACATAATGGGGTATGTATCTTCTTTAGAAAGGGCACCTCATTTGAACTACTGAATAAATATTCTGACACGGAGAGTCGCCTTTTAGTTTTAATGAGGTTGTACTTTGGAAGACCAATTACATTGGTCAACATTTATGCACCTATCCGCCCCAAGCCCTCTTTTTTTCGTACAATAGTCAATCAGATTATAGATATTTCGAAAGGTCCCGCTTTCCTGGGAGATGACTTTAACTTCCCACTCAATCCATCACTTGACACATCCTCGGGTAAGTCCTATATCCGACACTCACAAATAAAGGCCAATTAGCAGGCCATGCGCACCATCCCCTTTTTTGATACTTGGAGAACTACCCACCCAACCACTAGAGACTTCACCTTTTTCTGAAATCCCCAACGCTCATACACCAGGTTAGATTATATACTTTGCGAGCAACATATGCTTACTTCACTCATAGACTCCAGGCTATATCATACCACTTGGTCAGATCATAGCATGGTCTGCACAACCTTCCTGTGGTCCGCTAAACCTAGATACCAGCAACGTTGGAGATTAAATGACCACATATTCCTTGACCCCTTAATAAACACTGACTTAGCAGAAAAGACATCTGAATTTTTTTCTTTTAATGACCTTTTAGCAACTTCTGCAATTAACAATTGGGAGGCATATAAGTGTTACATAAGGGGGGTGATCATGGGACATACACATAAGCAACGTAAACAGAAAGCATCTCAGTTTATCTCCCTAACCTCAAACTTTAATAAATGTGAAGGTGAACTGAAACATAATCCTCAATCTACACTGCTCCTGCAGAAGTCCCAACAAGCTAGAGAAGCATTAAACCAATACTTAATTAAAAACGCCCATATGAGAGCTCTCACGTCCAAGTCCAAGTTCTTTATAGAAAGTATAGATATAAAACTTACATAGCTAAAATTACAGATTCCAATGGAGCAACCCATACAAATAATGAAGATATTGCTAACCAATTTGCACAATATTATTCCTCTTTATACAACCTACCCACCCCAGATTTAGACACTAAGCTTAATCTAATAAAAAACTATCTAAACCATGTTAAACTCCCTACACTATCCAAAATAGAATGCGCAGCATTGGACGAGGAATTCTCCACCCAGGAAATCCTTTCTGCCATCAAACACCTCCCTCAGGGTAAAGCCCCAGGTCCCGCCCTAAATTTTATCATAAGTTCAAACCCCTCCTATGCCCCCATCTATTGAATATGTACAATTCTATTAACCATAGCTGTCATTTGCCACCAACCTTGCTTGAAGCTACAATATCTGTCATTCCTAAACCAGATAAGCCCCCTGATATTGTCTCTAACTTTCGCCCCATCTCATTAATAAACATTGATATTAAATTATATGCCAAACTGTTAGCGGTGAGAATAAATAAGCTCCTTCCCTCACTCATACATACTGATCAGGTCGGATTTGTCCCGGGGAGGGAGGCTAAGGAGAATACTATCCGAGTTCTACATATTTTAATTGCTTCCTCGAAATTGCCCTTAACTCTCTTATCTACAGATGCCGAAAAAGCCTTCGACAGGGTGGACTGGGACTTCCTTTGGTCCACTTTGTCGAAGGTTTGGATTCTCTCAGTTGCTGATCGCCCGCATAAGGGCTCTCTATCATAACCCTACAGCACACATTAATGCTAATAATACACTCTCACAGAAGATCTATATCAGCAATGGCACACGTCAGGGGTGCCCTCTCTCGCGATTGTTGTTCGCTCTGGTGGTGGAGACTTTGGCCGCTAGGGTTAGGAGCAATCACCTTATACATGGTATTCCCTTCGGCGAGATTCATCAAAAGTGTCTGCTGTATGCAGATGACATCATATTTACACTACGCTCCCCACTCTCCTCTCTACCCTCTCTCCTTGAAGAGCTGGAGGAGAAAAAGCTTGCCTCAAACGTCTCCATTAATATGGAGAAGTCGATGCTGCTACCAGCGCATATTTTTGCAAATGAACTATTATACCTTACAACGCATACATCCTTCCAGATCACTGAGAAAATACATATACTTGGGAATAGGCATATCTCTTAGCCAGACAGAATTATTTAACCTTAATTACATCCCACTCCAAACCGAAACTACTAAATCCCTCGAACGCTGGCACAAGCAGAGGCATCTCTCTTGTCTTGGATGTATCAATGCGATAAAAATGAATATTCTCCCTAAATACCTTTATTTATTCCAAGTCCTTCCCTTAGACCTTCCCTTACACTACTTATTAAAACAACAAAAATTGTTTGACTCATTCATCTGGTCGTATAAAAGAACCAGAGTAAATAGGAGCACTTTGTTCCTAAACAGAGAAGACGGAGAATTAGGGTCCCCAAATTTGATAAATTATTATAAGTCCACCCACTTGGCACGTATAGTTGCCTGGAAGCATAATCCACTAGAGAAGCCTTGGGTACAGATGGAGTCCTTTCTGGCGGGTGGTTTGAACCTGGGGGATCAGTGCTGGATGCCACCAAAAAGTAGACCTCCTTCAATCTGGATCAACAATTATGTAGCCGCCACATTACGAACATGGGACAAATCTCTAGCAACAGATAACCTGATCTCAATTCATATTTCTCCTCTTTCCTCACTACTAAACAACCCCCTCTTATTGCAGTCCCGTACCATTCAGACTCCCTTAATTGAGAGTATACCCTCTAACATACCAACATACATACTATTACAGAAAGGATTTATGCACCCCCAAGTGGAAATATCCCAGCTGCTAGGCCCACCATTTCATCACTGGTTTCCTTACCTGCAAATTAGATAAAGCAGATCTCAATAGATCCCTTACCCCTTTCGAAACTCTATGCACGACCCCTTCTGTAATCAAATCTCACACATCCATAATCTATAAGCTTCTAAGGGGGTCTTTTCCTGATAGGAGACCTTCATTTATTATAAAATGGGAAAAAGAGCTGAATATGGTATCACATTTTCACAGAAACCAAAAAATCATCTATATCATTAATCTTATCAGAAATGAACTTTAAACTACTATCCAGATGGTACTTGACCCCAGTACGCCTACACAGTATATTCCCTGGCACCTCCTCAGTCCTCACTGTGTTGGAGGCGTTGTGGAGATACGGGCATCCTTTCCCACATCTGGTGGTTCTGTCCCCTTCTCCGAACATACTGGAACGGTATTATCAAACACGTTGCTATGACCTTAGGGAGCTCTATTGAATTCACTCCAACGATGGTTCTGTTTTTTTTTTTTTAAATATTTATTTTTCACATTTTCATTCAATATATACAGAAAAGAAAATAAATAGCAAAATAGACATAAATTGTGGAGACACAGCTCCCATTTGTTCTATCCTTATCTTGGAGACACAGCTCCAAATTTGGAAAGTAAACATTTTCTGAGCATAGTTTAATCAGTATAATATCTTGTTCTAAATGATACATTAGACTTTCTTTTCTATTGTAATTCCTATAAGTATTTTATCATACATCTTACAGACTTTTCAACAAAGAAACATGATTATGTCGTAGCTTTCAGGTTGTTTGCCACCTTCCATCTACAATCAGCTTATCATTAGGTAGACCTTATTCTTAAGATAAAAAAAAAGAATATGATAGAGGAAGTTGGATCACATTCTTATTAAGTTGGCTTCTCCCCTTTTCCCTTATTAATTCATAGCCATTCTTCTCTGAGCCGTCTCTCCATTATGTATGTGGTATTTTCAAACCTACTAATTAGTTCACTTTGTGTATCTCTATCCTGTATCTTAATCCAGAATTTCCATTTTTCAAAGAACTTTTCTACATTTACCTCCAGGTTATACCAAATATCATGTTGTTCAATCAGGAATTGTTTATGCACTACATTTTTTAAGGCATTCAATGATGGTGCCCGGTCATTCTTCCATCCTTTTAGGATGAGATTCCTACTTATTATAATTAACATTGAAAAAAAGAGTTTACAGTGTATAATTTCGTTTTTTTTTTAATTCAGAAATATAACATGATCTGCTTGTAATGTCAGCTGTTC
This sequence comes from Bombina bombina, assembly GCF_027579735.1. Taxonomy (NCBI): domain Eukaryota; kingdom Metazoa; phylum Chordata; class Amphibia; order Anura; family Bombinatoridae; genus Bombina; species Bombina bombina. Next base: position 1,036,875,235 of record NC_069499.1, read on the forward strand.
ATTGCATATTTTGTTAGCCCAGTATACTACCATTTTCCAAAATCTCTGTAGTTTTGAGCACGCCCATAGGCAATGAATTAGATTAGCTTTAATTCTACTGCATTTTCCGCATTTATATCCCCCTTGGGCCTTCCCCCATTTGGACATTATTTCAGGTGTAATGTATGTCATCCATAAAATTTTAATATGTTGTTCGCGTAGTGTTGCTGCTAACGTGGCCTTTTCTATCCTTCCTATACTTTTTAAGATAATCTGTGAGTTTAGGTCGGGAAAACACGTCTTTCCATTTTAATGTAATTTTTCCCACGTGTTTCTCATATTCTGTATGTTTTATGGTATTATATAATAGAGATATTGAGAATTTGTTATTTCTATATGCATTATAAACTGGTGTCAGGGATAGATGATCCCATATTTTCCTGTGCAATCTTATCAATTTCGAGCAGTAGTCTCTAATTTGTAGATATGCGTAAAAGTGTTCCTTCCTACATTGAAATTTATCCTGCATTTCCCTAAACTCTATAACCTTTGCATTATCTCCTTCTCTATTAATAATTTGTGTTACATTCCTTAAGCCGTGTTCTTCCCATTCTATCCCAATATTTGTTAAGAATCCTAATTGGAAATCTTGGTTTCCTCTAATTGAGAGAAATTGTGATACTGCAAATCTTATATTCAGCTTATTGCATATTTTGTGCCATGCTATTATTGAATCTTTAAATAAATTAACTCTCTTAATATATATGGGAAGTTTATTAATTTCTAAATGGACTATATTCTTTAAATACAAGGGTTTAACTATTTGCGATTCTATGTCCAGTATAGTAAAATGCCCTATATCTAAAAGCCAATCTATAGCAATTTTCCCTACTGCCACTAGGTTATATAAAACAATATCAGGTAGGGCCATTCCCATTCGACTCTTTGGGAGTGTTAGTTTCCCATGGTTTATCCTTACTTTCTTTTCCCCCCATAAATATACTTTCATGGATGTACTTATTTTCTTCCTTTCTGTACTTTTCAAAAGCAGAGGAATATTTTGAAAAATATATAATAAACGTGGAAGTGCTACCATTTTTAATAGATTTATCTTCCCATATAGAGATAGGGGGAGGGTTTCCCAGTGTTTAAGAGTTTCAGAGAATTTTTTAACAGCTTCTTTTATATTTAATGCATATATTTCCTCCGGATCTACTGAAAATTTTAGGCCCAGATAAGTTAGAGTATGTTTTACTTCTTTAAAAGTTTGAATACCTGAGTCTTTTTTCTTGTGCACCCAAAGTACTTCTGATTTATTTTTGTTAATTTTATAACCAGAAAATGCTCCGAATTCTTCCACTATTTGGCATATTAATTTAAAATTTTTGTGGGATTGTTTGGTAAAAATTAGCAGATCATCTGCATAAACCGCTAATTTAATTTCTTTCCCTCGTATACTTATTCCTGGGATCTTAGATCTAAGTATATTGAGGAGTGGTTCCAGGGCTAGATTAAAGATTAGGGGGGACAAGGGACATCCTTGTCGAGTCCCTCTTAAGAGTGGAAAGAACTTCGTTTTATCTTTGTTTATAATTAGAGTAGCTTGGGATTTTTTATATAATAATTCGATCATATTATAAGAATTTCCAGAGAATCCAAATTTATCTAGTGTTGTGAATATATGGTCCCAAACTATAGAATCAAAGGCTTTATGCGCATCCAGCGCTATTATAGAAAGATCTTCTTCACTTATTTTCTTATTATATTTTTTATTGTACCAAACATCTGCCAGTGTTATATACAATTTCCTTAGATTAGTGTTGGAAGAGCGTCCTTTCATAAAACCTGTTTGGTCCTGATGAACCACCTCCCCGAGTATTGCTTGTATTCTTTTAGCTATGATACTTGTAATTAACTTACAATCAGTATTTAATAATGATATTGGTCTATAAGACTCTATTAATTGTGGATCTTTTCCTGGTTTTGGTATAATAATTATTGAGGATTCATTAAAATCTGTAGAAGGCATAAGTTGCCCAGTCCAGAATCCATTAAGTAGTAATGTTATTGTGGGTGTAATTTCTTCAACTAATATTTTATAGAATTCGGGGGGTAGTCCATCAGGACCAGCAGCCTTATTATTAGCTAGATTTTTAATAGTTTGTGCCACTTCCTCCTCAGAAATCGTTTCATTAAGTTTGTTTAACTGGATTGTATTAATTTTTGGGACCGTTACTGTTCTCCAAAACTGCTCTTTTATGTTTTCGTCTATAGGAAATGATGAATATAGCTTTGAGAAATATTCATAAAATATTTCTTGGATCTCTTTAAGATCGGTTATGACCCTACTCCCCGCTTTGAGCCCAGATATAAACTTACTTTTCTTTTGATTATTATTTATTTGGGCCAGAAATCTTCCGGATTTATTACCAAATCTGTAAAATTTAGCGCATCTTTTCATATCATCCTTAATTTCATTTTGAATAAAAAAATTATCCCTATTCTGTTTTGCCATCACATATTTTTCCCAATTAACTTTTGATCTTTTATCCAAAAAATTTGTATATGCATTAGTTAAGGCCTTAGTTACTTGTTGTTTCTTATAATTTAATTTCTTTTTCATCTTAATTACAAAAGAAGTAATCTCTCCCCTAAGTACTGCTTTCGCAGTGTTCCAGTATATATTGGTTTTATTCCAATAATTATTGTTAAATCTGTCATACTCCTTCCACTTTTCTTTCAGAAAGCTTATAAATTTAGGATTATTTAATAAGTATTTTGGAAAGAAAAATAAACCTGGGTGTTTTATAGGGGGTGTGTTAAAGGTGATGCTAATAGGGGAGTGATCTAATAGTGTGATTTGCTCTATCTTAGCCTCTTGTATCGGATTAATCAAACTTTCTGATATTAGAAAAATATCTATTCTTGAAAGGGAATGTTTAGTTTTAGAAAGACATGTGTATTCCCTACCATCTGGGTTCTTTATCCTCCAGATATCCTGTACGTTTAAGTCTTTTTTCAAGTTTTTAAGTATTATACTTTCCCTTTTCCTTTTAGCCCCCATGTGCCTTTGATCTCTCAGATTCTTTATTTTACTTTCCCCATTTTCTTTCTGTCTGTCTAGGAGTAAGTTTGGGGTAAGGTTAAAATCCCCTCCGATTATTAGTCTTTTATCTGAATAGATCATCAATTGATCTCTTATCTTCCCCCAGAATTCTGGATCCTCACTGTTAGGGCCGTATATATTACATAGTATATATTCCTTTCCTTGGATCATAGCTAACAATATAATATACCTCTCCTCCTTGTCTAGTATTATATTACTAATAGTATAATCCAATGTTTTGCTAAATAAAATAGCTACTCCTTTTTTCCTTGAGCTACATGGAGTAAAGATTACTTCCTTTATCCAGCCCCCCTTTAATTTAGCTGCTTCTTTGCTTTTTAAATGTGTTTCTTGGAGGAGTACTATCTGGGCACCTAGTTTCTTTGCATGTTTTAGTACAGATTTCCTTTTAATAGGTGACGTAATTCCGCCTATATTCCATGATATGATTTTAAGAGACATTTTATTTTATTTAAGTGTACATTTAAAAATAAACCTTCTTTTAATCTTGGGCATCTAGCCTGATAATAAAACAAACATTCCTGCTTCAGAAAGTAAGAACCCAGAAAGCGAGCCCACTGCCTGCCTGTACCCGCTTGTAGGACCCTTTGTTTATTGTCGATCTTCATTTTATGCTTTCCCATTGGCATGGTTTTTTTCTAAAAAAAATTTAACTTCTGCCTCCTCTGTAAACAGTTTGTTGCCCTCTTTCAGTTGTATATTTATCTTTGCTGGATATAGTAACCTGGCTTTCCAGCCCAATTGTATAAGCTTTGTGCAATAAGGTGCCATAATGCGTCTTTTGTTGGAGGTTTCAATCGAATAATCATTAAATAACAATAGTTTTTTTCCCTTTATACATTAATTCATTATTTAGTTTCCTATAGGCATTAAACATTTTGATTTTATCCTGAAAATTTAACATCTTCATGATAACTGCTCTGTTAATATTCTCTCCTTGTGCTGTTTTTTTAACTGGGCCTATCCTGTGGATTCTTTCTACTATGTTTGCAGATTCAGTTCTATCTATTTTTAAAATGTGCAATAATTCGCCCTCTGCAAACTCCTTGAGTTCTCTATCTGTTATACTTTCTGGTAGGCCGATTATTCTAATGTTATTCCGCCTTGTGCGGTTCTCAAGGTCTTCCAGTTTTGCTTTAATTGCTTCAAGTTGCGTTGACATGTTTTGTGTTATTTGGTCCTTTTGTAGCTCTCTGTCCTCAATATCTGATACCCTCTGCTCTACATGGCTAATCCTTGTCGCAAAGTGTTTAACTTCATTAGAAAGTTCATTTATACTGTGCTGTATAGAATCAAATTTTGGAGAGAAGAGTGCATTTAATTGCTTAACTATATCTCCCTTACTCGTGTTTTGTGTAGTGTTTTCTTCTAAACCTTCCAAAACCTCTAGGTTAGATTTGTTTTTTTTATCTTGATTTTTGTTTCTAGCTGACATTGTAGGTGATTTTAACTTATTTTTGGATATATATTTATCCATTAATCTGTGTATAAAATCTTGTGCATATATCTATGTGTGTATATTTAATTTGTGAAATAACAAGTGTTTTTAAATATTACTAAAAAGTACTAAAGAGTGTTTTAGTGAGAAAAAAAAGAGTGTCTCAGTGACTACCTGTTACCCTTTTCTTCTCTTGTATTAATGTTATATCTCTTCTTTCTTTTGTTTTGAGTATTGTTTCAGAAAGCTACTTAAATTGAGACCACCTTGTTAGACTCTTATGTGTATATTTTTCTTTATTATGTTCTAGGCCCTGTTACTCAAGCAACTAGCTATCTTGCTCCGACTGGTAGCCTAAGGTCACAGCGCAATTACCTAGCTCTTTTTTCATTTAATTTTTACCACCCTCATTTAAAGGGACATTCCAGTCAAAATGTAAATGCACATAGATTAATTACATCTTTGAATAGAAACATATTTGCAATTTACATGTATTAGCAAAAACGCTTCTAGTAAAAGTTATTACTGTTTTAGTGTTAACATTTTTCTCTGCACGTGCATGTGAAGCAAAGCTAGATATTGTTACTGCACCCACATTTTACATAATGCAGCTGCTCAGAGCACCAGTGGGGCTTGTATCATGTCAGCAATTAACAAATTGAGTCATTACCAGATGGTACAAGCACCTTAGGCTCTCTGAGCAAGTGATGTGTTTAAAATGCTGGTGCACGGAGCATACTTAAATACTCTTTTGAAACAGCTTTAGCTTTTATTAGAAGCATTTTTGCTAATGAATGTATATTACAAAAAGGCTTCTATTCAATACTGAAATGCACCCATGTGGTTTCCAATTTTGGCTGGAATGTCCCTTTAAGTGTTTTTTTTGGTTCTCACTGTGTTGGAACATATTGAATCTATGATTTCAATAAACTCACCCTTTGTTTGAAGCCCGAGTTCGCTGGATTTCTTTTTGCTTGAAAATCTTGCTCCTGTTGACTATTAGTTTCAGCTCAGTTTTCTATATGTAATTATATCTGGTGCTTCTCTAATAAAAGGAAAGGCACAAACACAAGCAGGGAAAGCCCTGTTATCTGCATGCAGAATATTCAATAGTTTCCTTATTCAGATGAATACCTTTCCTTAGCTAATCAGTTTATTCTTAGCTTTATAATTCTAGCAGCTACGTATCTTACTATTAGTAGCTGTTAGTTCCAGATAATTTATCTATATATAACTATGCTTAACAAGCTATATACAAGAAGCATATTAATCTAAGCAGGGGGATTAGAAACAATATACCCCTCTACCACTAGTCAAATTCCCACTTTATCCAGTCTAGATCTATTAAACCATGCATACTAATGTATATATAATTACAACCAAAATTGAAAACAACGTGTAGCAATTATTCACAATTATCATTCAGCAGTGTTTTATCAGCTTGTTCTTCGCACTAAATCACACTTATCTTTATGATTATTTTAGCAAAGTGCAGACTAATGTCCCATCATATTATATTCAATGAATCTGCTATTTCATGTTTTTAGAGGTAGGGAATTCTTATCCAAATTTATTCCTCAGGCTTTATTTTCAGGTTGCCTTTTTTCTTCATGGGTGATTATATAGTTCATCAAGTGGGGGTCCCTTCTTAATTAGATGTTATCTGCCTTTTATTCTTTAACTACTAGTCCGTCTTCTTATTTTACACCTCCAACTTCATTCCCTTCATCTTTAGCCTGACTTAATAGATAAGATATCTCAGGGTATTAGTCCAATGTTATTAGAGCATATACAGTGGAGTCTGGGCCCTACTTATAGCAGGTGCTTCCTGTTTGACCTCAAGAAAGATACACCCATTTATCCTCCTGTTTAAAAGCTCCCCTTTCTTTTGTTTTTTTCTCTTTCCCCTTTCCTTTTCCAGGGTGCAGACAGTATGTTCCTTTAATATTTAACCACAGTTCTTGGGGGCCATTAGCTTGTTTCGTGTCTCTCCTAGTGCACAAAAATATATACAGTCAAATGCTTTTAAACCAGTGCCTTCCACTAAAATGAATTTGTGTGAGGGTTCTGAGCCCTACCTATAGCAGGTTATCCTTATTTTGTTCTTGGGATAGTACACCCAGCTAACCCTCTATTCATTTATTTCCCAGGCACATTTTATATTATGCGTGTCTCTTCTGCCCCCAACAATAGTGTAATAAAGAATTCAGGCTCACGCCCCTTAGGTACTTAGCTTATCTTCTTTGAAATAGTTCCAGTTACTTTGTCTGTAATCCCGACGTTCCCAGCAGTGTTCCTGCACTGCTGTATTCCTTCGGTTCCTTTTAGCTTGACGGTGGGGGTTCTCACAGCTCCGGTATCACTCCAGCCAGTAACGTGCTGTTTTACCCGGGTTGTGTGCGGCCGTGGTATTCTGCGTTCACCAGTAGGCAGGCTAGTATCCTATAGCCCTTCTCCAACAGGTATTCCCCTGGTGATTTCCCCCGGCAGTATCTAGCTGCTTGCTAAGGAGTCTCGGCAGGAAACTTCAATCCGCCAAGAGGCTCCTTCCCTTAGCTTGGTGTCGCAGCGAGCTCTTAGAGCGGGCGTCTCTCTCAGCGTCCGCTCACGTGACCGCTCCCACCGGAAGTCACAACGATGGTTCTGTTGAATGATATTCCAAAGGTTACTTGTATTTACAGGAGTAAACTTCTTCAATGTATGCTTAATTGTGCCAGATGCCTGATACCCAGGTTCTGGAAGAAAATAGCTATCCCCACATACTCAATGTGGGTTGGGGAGGTAAATCATGTACTCGAATTAGAAAGAATACACTACACGTTCATCGGAAAACAAGACTTTATTGCTGATGTTATATTTATATGGGAACAAAATATATAGACTCTGTATAAAGATAAGCGTTCAATCAGATTTATTATGTTGGATGTAGAATGTTTGTTGGCTAAAACACATTGGGATTATAAGAATACCTGTGATATTGAGAGGCTAACTTAGAAGGGAACCATTAAAGTGTATACTAAGGTCTTGACTCTGGTAAAATCGATCTGTTTATGTTTGATGTTGGTTTTTGAACAATTGTGCCACTGTACTTTTGTAATCTTGTTTGGAAAACAATAAAATTGTTTAATGGAAAAAAAAACAATATTCCTTGTGAGGGGGGTGGAATTCATGGTGAGTTCCCACACTTTATATTGTAAGACTTAACCCCTGAACCTGATGTTATTGTATTCAGAAGTTTTATACTCATTGTTATTTGCAAATCTAATAAAAACAAAAATATCAAGTTTCAATTTAAAGGGAACACTAACATTGTTATTGTTTAAAAAGATAGATAATGCCTTTACTACCCATTCCCCAGCATTGCACAACCAACATTGTTATATTAATATACTTTAACATACTTATAACATTTAAACATCTAAATTTCTGCCTGTTTATAAGCCACTACAGACAGCCTCTTATCACATGCTTTTTTATTTGCTTTTCACAACAGGAGATTGCTAGTTCTTCTGGGCAATATAGATACCATTGTGCTCACGTCCATTAAGTTATTTAAGAGTCAGCACCACACAGCACTACTTGGCTAAAATGCAATTCAATACATAATGAATAAAAAAGTAATGTGATCAGGGGGCTGTCAGAAGATGTTCAGATACAAGGTAATCACAGAGATAAAAAGTATATTAATAACATTTAGCTAGATTACGAGTTTGGCATTATGAGTGAAAAAGCATCTTTATGGCCCATAGCGATGCTTTTCCCTAACGCCGCTATTACAAGTGTTGCCGCAATAGCTGTACCGCACACTTTTTTGGGCTTCACGCAACGTCAGTACCGCACTTTAAGAAAAGTCCTTTTTCAATGGGATTTCCATAGCGCCGGTATTACGAGTTTTGCTGTGAGGCCAAAAAGTACAGCCTAAAATGACAAGATCCGTACCGCCATCTAAAGTCAGTAGTTATGAGTTTTACGTTACAAAGCTGTAACATAAAACTCATAACTAAACTGTAACAGAGTACACTAACACCATAAACAACCTATTAACCCCTAAACCGAGGCCCTCCCGCATCGTAAACACTATAATAAAATTATTAACCCCTAATCTGCCGCTCCACACATCGCCGCCACTGAAAACATTTATTAACCCCATATTCCGCCACTTCCCGACATCGTCGCCACTATAATAAACCTATTAACCCCTAAACCGCCGCCCTCCCGCATCGCAAACACTATTTAAAGATTATTAACCTCTAATCTGCTATCTGCCCACACTGCCGCTATAATTAACCTATTAACCCCTAAACCTAACCCTAACGTAACCCTAACACCACCTAACTTAAATATAATTAAAATAAATCTAAATAAACCTTACAATTATTACCTAAATAATTCCTATTTAAAACTAAATACTTACCTATAAAATAAATCCTAAGCTAGCTACAATATAACTAATAGTTACATGTAGCTATCTTAGGTTTTATTTTTATTTCACAGGTAAGTTTGTATTTATTTTAACTAGGTAGACTAGTTAGTAAATAGTTATTAACTATTTAGTAACTAACTAGCTAAAATAAATACAAACTTGGAGGCGGAGCGAATGGTCTACCAAGATGGCCGCTACACACTAAGGCTCTTGAGACAGACCGGGAGCTAAGATAATAAACACTCTATTATCCAGCTTTGCTCAAGCTCTGATGGAATAATTAGATGTGTGAGAGTGTCAAGATCACGCAAGTACCTCGTTCGGGCTGGCAGGGCTCGGAGGGACGGAGAACGACACCGACTCTGAGAACGGAGGCCCTAAACCTGTGACGCAGCCGGATGGTGGTTGCCGGAGAAACACTAATAGCACACTAATAACTCAATATCCTTTATCCGTTGCTGAGAGGATCGTAGGAGCTGACAGGCATTTCAAGTCCCTCATCACCGCTTGCGGTAAAAACCGCCGACTACCTCCACGACCCGTTTATGTCTGACACCGCTCCGGAGGGTAGGGGCTCCGCTCCGGAGCGCAACTAAGATCCCGGACATACCATTCAAAGGCACCGGTAAGAATGAGACGGTACTGCTAACTGAAATTGTTGTAGATCTGGAGGTGAAGCATAACTGACTTACTTAAGCATGTTCAGCACGAGGACCGCTGCCGCCATGAAAGAGGACACTGTGTTTACTTAAGTAATTTACACATCTCAAGTGCAGAGCTTATTAACATACATCTGTCATAGGTTTGAGAGGTATGGAGTTTGGACTGCTTAGAAATCCACTGTGACATTAGGAAACTGTGATTGCTGCAAAGGCCCACTGAAGTTAAAAACTTTTAATTGGCATAATGTTTAATTAAGGCTCAGGGCCTGTGAGATGATGAAAGGCATGTGACGCAGTTACACAGCAGTCTGTTACAGCTCCACTTACAGCTTTGATATAATACCAAGGATATACAATTTTTGATAAGTTCTATAACAGACCTAATAGGGAATGTTTTTTCTTACTGTGATCCACCTCCATAACACTGGATAGCTAAGTTACTGTGAATATCAACACTAAGCTGCGGAACAATACAAATTCGTTATTTCTGCTTCATCAGAGCTGTGAAAACGAACTGCAGATGACAGAGTGATAAAACCCTGAGATCAAAACTACCTCAGGGCTTGAGACTGACAGAGACACTAATGAGGATTGGACTATCTGCGGCGCATTTGATTTGACACTATCCCTCCAGGCCTCTTAAACGCCTGTATCAGCCACTGCAATAGGAAACCAAAGGACATTAAAGGCTTAGTCACCTACACCTTTACTAAACTTCAGCAAAGAGAGTTGGTGTAACTCCACAATTCCAGTACCCAGGGATACCTAAATACTGCTGCTCATTCCACTAATCTGCTAGCAACAACCCTGCTCCCCCCCATTTCCCGCTGTCCATAGGGTCAGCGGGTCATATCCAGCTCCCTTTTCCGGAGATCACTCTGTGAGAGTACCTTCCCTGGGGAGTGGGGTCTTCCAGGAAACGCATCCTCTGATAAACACATACAACACTTTCAAATCCAGAAATGTCACAAAGAAGGGTAGTTAAATCAGACAACATACCAAAGACGCCTCAAAAGTCACAGGAGGTTGTCAATGCCTTTTTTAAACAGGCGGAAAAGAATAAACAAAAAATCGGACCATCCACAATACTCTCCAATGCCTCAGAGGAAAGAGAAGATGACTCTGGGAATTCCAGATGTTTGACACCAGAAGCAAATGGAGCCACTGAAGATCCACCTATAACATATAGCGCTATTGCTGCCTTAATAGACCAAGTTAAGACCTGCATAAAGGAAGAGTGCGCAGGCCTGAAAAAGGACATCTCAGAACATGAGTTTGTATTCTCGCAAAAGATGGCAGATCTAACCTTAAAAGTAACGCACCAACACCAAAGTTTTGTAGAGATGGAAGATAAGATTAACGATCTCGGAAATCGCACGAGACGCAATAATTTGCGCTTCCGAGGGATCCCTGAGACGATACAAACTAACGAGATACAAGAATTTCTGCAGGGTCTTTTTTCAGAATTGGCGGCTGCAGGAAATGTGGAACTGTCGAATATCACTCTAGATAGAGCACATAGAGCTTTGCGCCCTAGGCCTGATGCTGATTCCCCACCTAGGGATATTATCGTCAGATTCCAAAATTACCAACACAGAGAGGACATATACTCTCTGGCTAGGAAACAACAGGCGGTAGCATACCAAGGATATCGCATCCAGATCTTTCAGGACTTATCCACAAGAACTTTGCAGAAAAGGAGAGAGTTTTCTGACCTGACTCTTCACCTTCGACAACTAAAGATCCCATACAGATGGGGTTTCCCCACCTCAGTGATCTCCACAAAAAATGGAACTAGACGCGAATGCCGAAACCTCTCTGATGTTGGAAAGTTCTGTAATATGATGGGAATCCCTCCCCCTGACGGAGACCCAGAACAGTCACACCACAAGCTTTCAGCGGAACGAACAGCCTCAAAACCACAGAGGAGACCCTGGCCACTGAAATCCACGAGCCAAGTCAAAAGAAAGCAGGACAGCCCGGTAGACAATGACTCGAATCAACCAGGATGATCACAATGTGACTTCTTGTATTTAGTCTTATCATAAAGGGTGCTCCTATTATTCCTTTTTGTTTAGTGAGTAATCTTAGGTTGAGTTGGGATACAGCTTAACCTCCATTCAGGGCATTTAACCCTTGGACTGTTGCAGGACTGCAAGAATTAAACCAAGATGTGGCAAGTATACTCTATGTTATTAGTATGTTGAATTATGCATAGGGTTAGGTTAACTAAATGCAAATTGTTTGGTGTTAATGCTTTATTAGTTTGATGCTTATGCTGTTTCATGACGTTTTGCTTCTTAGGTTATATGCGTACATAACTTATCATGTACTAGAGTTCTTAATATGTTCTGCCAAGCTTACGCCCATGGACACCACCAATTAGTTCTGCCGAGTTAGATCGGATACTATACATTTCCCTGTTTGCCTTTATGTTGGGTCTGGTTGAAGCCGAGGAGGCAAACTGGGGTGTGATCAATTAGGTGTGTCTCTAATGCCTGGAGATAGTCCAGGATAGATAGATATACTAATGTTCATTGCGTTAGAGACTGTAAATGTAAATATAAAAGCATGCCAAATTCCCCAAATACACGGGTCTGATCATCTACGAATTGAGTTGAATAATTCACTGTACTGTTAAGTATGAGTTAAGGTAATCTCTGTTGATAAAAATACTGTTACTCATCTGACACAATGCTGAAGATCATGCTAACCATTTATTTAGCCACCTGGTATGTTAATAAGCCTCCATTGTTGAAAGTTTTTTTCAAAGTTCATACATTTTGATTTGTATATCATTCCATATTTCTGTTTAAGGTATCCTCAGACAACACAATCAGTTATATCCCATCCTGAGTGTTTGATTCACTTCCCCCCTCTTTTTATCTCCCTTTTCCTCTGATCTTCCCTCCCTCCCCTCTGGTATAGGATCCTGAATATTTGACAGAAACATAGTGACAAATAGAACCAGCGCTTTCGTATACGCCCTCTAGACTGTAAAGATGGTCACCATCACAGTAGCGAGTCAAAATGTTAAAGGATTCCTATCCGCTGAAAAACGTTCAATAGCATACTTTGACTTCCATAAGAAGGGCACAGATGTAGTTATGCTCCAAGAAACTCACTTTAGGAAAAGAAATGAACCCCAATTGGCCACCCGATATTTTGACAAACACTATCTTAGTTCAGGACTGGGTAGGAAAAATGGTGTATGTATCTCAATTAAAAGAAATGTCCCCTTTGAATTACTCCAGAAGCATTCGGACAGAGAGGGCAGACTGCTGATTTTAATTGGGCTGCTATATGGCGCCGTAGTTACCCTGGTCAATGTATATGCCCCAAACAGACCCACGCCCCTCTTTTACAGATCAATTATCAATAAAGTATTGGATGCTTCAAGAGGCCCAATTATCTTAGGGGGGGATTTAAATTTCACGATGCAACCTTCCCTGGACAACTCCACAGGGACATCCTATATTAGTAACAAAATTATAAAGGCCAACTGTACCGCTCTCTATTCTGTCTCTTTATTTGACACATGGAGAATCGTGCACCCTACACAGAAAGACTACACATTCTTTTCTCACCCCCAGCATTCCTACTCTAGGCTGGATTACATAATGTGTAGCCAAATGCTTTTAACTAACCTAACACAATCCAAAATTACTCACACTCCATGGTCAGACCATAGTATGGTTATATCTACATTCCAATGGCCTTCCAAACCAAAAAATACTTTAAATTGGAGACTAGATGAGACCATTTTGACAAACCAAACAACAATAGAAGAGCTGACTAAAGCAACTGATGAATTTTTTCTAAATAATAAACCAGAAGACACGTCTACCAGTAACAACTGGGAGGCATATAAATGTTACATTAGGGGTTACTTAATAAAGCACACGGCTAACATTCGGAAAAAAAGACTGGCCCACTACATTTCCATGACTGACACTCTGGCTAGAGCAGATAGGCTACACAAAACTGACCCCACCTCCACCCAAAAACTTGCAGACCTCACAGCAGCGAGAGAATGTCTCAATAAGTTTCTTACCCAAAAAGCACATTTAAGAGCATTAACTACCAAGGCTAAATTTTTTGCAGAAGGTAACAAAGCCGGCCGCTTACTGGCAAGATCACTTAAAAAGCAAAAATATAACTCATTTATCAGATCTATCTCGCACTCATCCAGTAGATTAGTAAGCAAACACGATGAAATAGCAGACACTTTTGTATCCTATTACACAAAACTGTACAACCTTAATCCCAACATTTTACAGGATAAAGCTGATGACATTTCCCGTTACCTTAACGCATTAGAGACCCCAAAAGTTTCAGAGGAGGATAGTCATATTCTAGATGCCCCTATAACGATCCAAGAAATTTCTAATACTATTAGGACACTCCCAAATGGGAAGTCCCCTGGCCCGGACGGCTGCCGGCCAAATTCTACCAAATTTTCCAATCACAATTAAGTTCTCCACTACATGCGCTCTTCACATCAATAGATAAAGGAGATGCCTTCTCTGCTTCCCTACTGGAAGCAACTATCACAGTAATTCCAAAAGCTGACAAGGCGGGGACCCTGGCGGGTAACTATAGACCTATTTCACCACTCAATATCGACATAAAGATATATGCCAAAATTCTATTGAATCGCCTTAACAAAGTACTGCCCAAGATTATACACCCAGATCAAGTGGGCTTTGTCAAAGGTAGGGAGGCAAAGGATAACACGATTAGAGTCCTACATACCCTACAGACCTCAAACAAAGATAAATCCCCTCTGGCGCTTCTGTCAACGGATGCAGAGAAGGCCTTTGACAAGGTCAGCTGGCAATTTATGTGGGAGGCCCTGTCAAAGTTTGTTTTTTTCAAAGCCTTTGTGACCAGAGTTCAAGCATTGTACTCGGGCCCACAGTCCAGAGTGCGGGTGAATGGCACTACTTCCCAACCCTTCCCAATAACAAATGGTACCCACTGGGGTGCCCGTTGTCACCTCTACTGTTTGCTATTACTATAGAGATCCTAGCAATCAACATCAGAGCTAACAAAGATATATTAGGATTACAATATAATCATATACATCAGAAATGCTTACTTTTTGCAGATGATGTCATTTTTACCCTTAAATCACCCTCTACTACCCTGCCCGCGTTGCTTAAGACTTTGGATGACTATGGTCAGGTCTCTAACTTCTCCATCAATATGGAGAAGTCGGGGATATTACTATTGAATTTGCCCCAACGAGATACTGATTTTGTGAAACGTCACACATCATTTCGAGTTGCTGACAGACTCAAATATTTAGGGCTAATATTGCCACACAATTACCAGGACTTATTTCAATTTAATTATATTTCCCTCCAAAACTCAGTTAAAACCCTTTTGGAAGGCTGGCACAAGCAGGGACATCTATCTTTGCTAGGAAGGATCAACACCATAAAAATGATGATAATTCCAAAATATCTATTCCTCCTTCAGACCCTGCCAATGGCCCTGCCGGTCTCTTATCTAAGAGGCCAACAGAAATTGATTAACTCCTTCATCTGGTCCTACAAAAAATCTAGAATTTACCAACAAACGCTTTACTTACATAAAGACGATGGTGGACTTAATGTCCCCAACCTCTTAAATTACTACAGAGCTGTACATATGGCCAGGGTGGTCGCCTGGACACACTCTTATCAATCTGCCCTATGGGTGCAGGTTGAAAGCTCCCTATTGAAGGGTAAATGCATGAGGGACTTAGCATGGATTCCCAAAGGTCACAGGCCACCCCTAGCATATGATAATGACTTCATCAAGGCTACTCTCACTGTTTGGGATCATGTTTTAGCACACAGGACAGAAATCTCTACTCCCATTTCACCTCTTACCCCTATACTAGGCAACCAAATCTTTCTGCAGAACACCAATTTCACTCATATTAATGAGGTGGAGCACCTCCATAATCTACCAATCTACCTATTGATAGATTCAGGACGGATCAAAGACAGAACACAGTTAAATGACGAACTGGGACCACCTTTCCATAATTGATATTCGTACCTACAGATACGACATGCGCTCTATGACAACACACTTAAGACTAATGCACTCAGACTGTTAACAGCATTTGAGAAGTTATGCATAAACCCCGAACTCTCACGAGCTCATCTTTCCCTAATCTATAAAATGTTGAGGGGGTCTTTCCTAGAGCAGCGCCCTACCTTCACAGGGAGGTGGGAGGCTGAGATTCCGGAGATAATCACGGATGAAGACTGGAAGGTTAGCTTTAAGTTGTCACACTCAGTATCCACCTCAGCTTCTCTATCTGAAATGAATTATAAGATTCTGACCCGCTGGTATCTGACACCAGAGAGGATCAGGTGCATTTATCCCACTGCGTCTTCAGCCTGCTGGAGGCGCTGTGGGGGGGGGTGGGCACCATGTTACATATCTGGTGGGACTGTCCACTCCTGTCCGGGTTCTGGAAGCAAATTGAATATTGTGTTAACAAAATACTAGGCCTCCATATTGCCTTTGGCCCTAAACTGGTTTTGCTTAACATTCTACCCAACTACAGTGTCTGTACCGAACAAAGCTTCTTCAACTAATGCTGGCCTGCACAAAACGGCTGATACCCAGACTGTGGAAGACTCAAAGTGTTCCGACTCAAGCACAATGGCTAGCAGAAGTAGAACATACTCTAGTATTAGAAAAACAATATTCCTACTATGTGGGAAAGCAAGATAACTTTGCTGACCTGTTCTTTATATGGGAACAAGGTATCATTAACTTAGACTAGAAGACAGAAAATCCTAACAAATATAATGGTTAGAAGCAATTGTATCAGGGAAATATTGAAGTGCCCCCCCTCCTTCCTGCCCCCCTCTTTCTTCCTATTCATTTCTACTCCCTAAATTTCCTGAATAACTGCAGATAAGTTCTTTCTTGGTTAACACTCTAATAGACAGATACTCAGTTTCACGGATATATTATATGGAAAGATTACAGGAAAATGACATTTATCATTTAGTATATGTTATTTCTCTTTATATAATGTTTCAATTGTTGACATTGCATATGTATGGTAAGTGTTTTTGGAACATGTTTAAAAATCAATAACAAATTATTGAATATAAAAAAATAAATAAATACAAACTTACCTGTAAAATAAAACCTAACCTTCCTTACACTAAAACCTAACATTATAATAAAATAAAATAAATTAAATTAATACAATACATTTATCTAAATTACAAAAAAATAAACACTAAATTACAGAAAATAAAAAATGAAATTATCAAAAATCAAAAAGAATTACTCCTAATCTAATAGCCCTATCAAAATAACCCCCCCCCCCCAATAAAAAACCCCTAGCCTACACTAAACTGCCAATGCCCATCCAAATTGCCTTTTCAGGGCAATGATTAGCTTAGGTTTATTTAGATAGATTTTTTTTGGTGGGGGAGTTGGTTGTGGGGGTGGTGGGCTTTACTGTTTGGGGAGGCATTGCCCCCAACAGTAAAGCCCACCACCCCCACAACCAACTCCCCCACCAAAAAAAAATCTATCTAAATAAACCTAAGCTAATCATTGCCCTGAAAAGGCAATTTGGATGGGCATTGCCTTTCAAAGGGCATTTAGCTCTTTTACTGCCCAAACCCTAATCTAAAAATAAAACGCACCCAATAAACCCTTAAAAAAACCTAACACTAACCCCCCGACGATCCACTTACAGTTTTCGAAGATAGGACATCCATCCTCATCCAGGCGGCAGAAGTCTTCATCCAGATGGCATCTTTTATCTTCATTCATCCGGTGAGGAGCAGTTCCATCTCAAGACATCCCGGCGCGGAGCATCCTCTTCTTCCAATGGTCAACAAAGAATGAAGTTTCCCTTTAAGGTACGTCATCCAAGATGTCCCTTACATTCCAATTGGCTGATAGAATTCTATCAGCCAATAGGAATTTGTCAGGGTGCCAGGAATCAGACTGAGACGAGAAGTGCAAAAATAATCACACCTTTATTAATAACAAAAAAATTATAAAAAGTCCACAAGTCAAATAACAAGCCAGGAGTCAAAACCAGAGCTGGTAGTCAGACGAGCCGAGTCAGGAGCCAAAGCGAATAGTCAGACGAGCCGGAATCAGGAACAAGGAAAACAGCAGAGTCAGGAACAAGCCAGGGATCAGGAACCAGGAAGGACGTCAGACAGCCAGGTAATACACAGGAACTCTCACAAACAGGTCTGAGACAACGCAAAGGCAAAGCATACTGAACGGAGGCCCTTTAAATAATAAGTGATGACCTCACAATTCTGAGACTGCATCCTGTCTCACACAGATGATGCACACCAGTCTGGCCATAAAAGGAAGTGCAGGAAATGAGCAGCATCCCCCACAATGCACCATAGTCAGCAAGAGAGGTGAGTAAAATGGCTGCCAGCAGCACATGGCAAACAAAACAGGGAAAAAACCCTGACAGTACCCTCCCCTCAACGACCCCTCCCCCGCGAGAGGACAAAAGGCTTATTGGGGAAACGGGCATGGAAGGCACGGAGGAGGACGGGAGCATGAACACCAGAGGAGGGAACCCAAGAACGCTCCTCTGGACCGTAGCCCCTCCAGTGAACCAAATACTGTACACGGCCCCTGGACATACGAGAGTCAATAATGCTGCTGACCTCATACTCCTCATGGTTGTCATCAAACATAGGATGGGGACGAGGTAACAAAGTGGTAAACCGATTACAAACCAATGGTTTCAAAAGGGAGACATGAAAAACATTGGAGATGCGCATTGCAGGAGGAAGGTCAAGAGCATAGGCCACAGGATTGACCCGTCGGAGTATTCAAAAAGGACCAACATAATGGGGAGCCAGTTTATTGGAAGACACACAAAGGTTCAAGTTGCGGGAGGACAGCCAAACTCTGTCACCAACCTGGTTGGAAGGCACGGGCAGACGCCTGCGATCAGCCTGGAATTTTTGGCACTGCATAAAACGATGAAGGCAATCCTGAATCTGCACCCACGTGGAACGGAGTTGCCGGAGATGCTCCTCCAAAGCTGGAATACCCTGAGACATGAATGAATCGGGCAACAAGGATGGTTGAAACCCATAATTCGCCATGAACGGGGATAACTTGGAGGAAGCATTAATAGCACTATTACGAGCAAACTCTGCCCAAGGTAACAGTTCAGACAAATTATTGTGGTGATCTGAGACATAGCAACGGAGGAACTGTTCCAGAGCTTGATTAGACCGTTCCGCAGCCCCACTGGAGTGAGTGTGATATGCCGAGGAGAAGGAAAGCTGGATCCCCATTTGAGCACAAAAGGAGTTGCAAAATCTGGAGACAAACTGGCTACCCCGGTCCGACACTATCTCCTTGGGTAACGCATGTAAACGGAAGCTCTCGGGCAAAAATTGAAGCAAGCTCCTGAGCGGTAGGCAACTGCATCAAGGGAATGCAATGTGACATTTTAGAAAAACAGTCAACCACCATAAGGATAACAGTATTGCCATTGGAAACAGGGAGCTCGACAATGAAGTCCATGGAAAGATGTGTCAGAGGACGCTCACTATTAGCAATAGGTTGAAGAAGACCCACAGGAAGACGTTGAGGAGTCTTATTCTGTGCACAAACTGAGCAGGAGGCAACATACGCAGCAACATCAGAACGAAGACCTGGTCACCAGAATTGTCGAGTGACAGACCAAATCATTTGGTTCTTGCCTGGGTGACCTGTGGCTTTAGGAGAGTCGCAAGTGTGCAAAAAAGTTTAGTTAGAAGATTCTCAGGAACAAAACACTTACCACTAGGTTTCTCAGGAGGTACATTGGTTTGTGCAGCCAGGATCTCCTCCCCCAAGGGAGAAGTCAAATGAGTACGTTTGGTAGCTAAAATATGGTCAGGAGGTATAACAGTAGTAGGTACAGACTCCTCCTTGGACAGAGGCGAAAATTGTTGAGAGAGGACATCAGCCCTAACATTCTTACTACCAAGCAGGTAGGAGACCACAAATTTAAACCGAGACAAAAATAGCGCCCATCTGGCCTGTCGGGGCGACAAAGTTTTGCTTCAGATAGATAAGTTAAATTCTTGTGGTCAGTAAGAATGCACTCCGCTGGAGACAATTTCTTAGAGAAGAAACCACACAGATGCGTAGGACGTTGAGACAAGAAGGCACCTACTTCAGTCTCAGACGCATCGACCTCAGAATGAAAGGCAGGACAGGGTTAGGATGAGCCAGAACTGGAGCGGCAGCAAAGGCAGCCTTAAGACTATCAAAGGCCTTAATGGCAGTAGGTGACCAATGGAGTGGATCATTCTCTTTACGGGTCATGTCTGTGATAGGTTTGACCAAGGAAGAAAAGTTTTTAATAAACTTTCTATAGTAATTGGCGAACCCCAAACAACGTTGAATAGACTGAAGACTAACTGGGCGAGGCCACTGCAGAACTGCAGATAACTTGTCAGGATCCATGGATAACCCTGCAACGGAGATAACATAACCTAGAAAGGTTACTTGAGTCTGATGGAACTCACATTTCTCGAGTTTACAAAACAGGCCGTTCTCACGTAGTCTCTGAAGAACCCATTTAACATCAGAACGATGAGCCTTAAGTGTGGGTGAGTGTATGAGGATGTCGTCTAAGTACACCACAACACACTGTTGCAACATATCTCGTAGGACATCATTAATAAATTCCTGAAAAACAGCAGGAGCATTACATAGGCCAAAGGGCATTACAAGATACTCATAATGCCTGCTCCTAGTGTTAAATGCTGTTTTCCATTCATGGCCCTCCTTGATCCTAACGAAATTGTACGCTCCTCTCAAATAAAGTTTAGTAAAGACTGTAGCTCCCTTGAGGTGGTCAAAGAGTTTCGTAATGAGCGGAATAGGATAAGCATTCTTAATGGTAAGACGATTAAGACCCCTACAATCGATGCATGGTCTTAACTCACCACCCTTTCTCTTCACAAAGAAGAAGCCGTCCCCTGCAGGAGAGCAAGATTTGCAGATGATCCCCGTGACAGAGCATCGGCAACATACTCCTCCATAGCACAATTCTCTGCAACAGACAGAGGGTACACCCGGCCCCGAGGAGGAATGGCTCCGGGTTACAGGTCTAAGGCACAATCGTAAGACCGGTAAGGAGGCAACCTACTGGCATGCACCTTGTCAAAAACATCTAGGAACTCTCGGTACTCCTCTGGCAATTGAGATACCGAAGAAGTGCACAAGATTTTAACTGGTTTCCGAAGACAAGTGGAAATACATTGCGGGGACCATGACAAAATTTCGGACCTGCACCATTTGAGACTGGGATTGTGCTTTTAGAGCCAGGGATAACCCAGAACAACTGGAAAATGCGGAGATTTTATCACCTGGAACTGGAGGGTTTCAAAATGGAGAGCCCCAACAGACATGGACAACGGAGCAGTTTGTGAGTAACGAGGGCGGGCTGAAGGGGCCTGCCTTCAATGGCCTCAATAGCAAGCGGAACGGATTGAGGCAAAACAGGAATGGAGTGCTTTGATACAAAAGCACTGTCAATGAAATAGCCTGCAGCACCGGAGTCAACAAGAGCCTGGGTGACTATGGAGGAGTCCACCCAGGAAAGGACAACAGTGACCAAAGGTTTCTCCTTAAGCTGTTCTGGGGACGAGGATAAACCACTCAAGGTCTGCCCCAGACAGGACCTTAGGTGTGAGCGTTTCCCGGCCGTGTAGGACAAGATTTCAAAAGGTGGCCCTGTAACCCAACAATAGAGGTAGAGCCACTCCCTCCTCCTAAAGGCCCTCTCTGCCGCGGAGAGATGCGTGAATCCCAACTGCATCGACTCAGCAGTACCTGGTGACTCGGGACCAGGAGGCATGGGAGGAGAGGGAGGCATGGGTGGGAACGAACACGTAGGAGACAACGGAACAGGAAGCTTCCGCAAGCGCTCCTTGAAAAAGGGCCTCTCTCTGAGTCTGATGTCAATTAGGATAAAAAAAGACACCAATGCCTCGAGATCCTCTGGTAAATCTCTGGCAGCAACTTCGTCTTTAATCGCATCAGAGAGCCCATGAAAGAAAGCGGCAACAAGGGCTTCATTGTTCCAACCAACCTCAATAGCATACGGAACTCAATAGCATACTGAGCAACAGATCTTGTACCTTGCTGAATGGACATGAGCCCTTTAGCAGCAGAGGATGAGCGAACCGGAACATCAAATACCCTTCAAAAGGAGGTCACAAATTCAGGGTAATTTGAAAATCACAGGTTTATTAGTCTCCCACAAGGGATTAGCCCAGGCAAGAGCCGATTACAAACCAATGGTTTCAAAAGGGAGACATGAAAAACATTGGAGATGCGCATTGCAGGAGGAAGGTCAAGAGAATAGGCCACAGGATTGACCCGTCGGAGTATTCAAAAAGGACCAACATAATGGGGAGCCAGTTTATTGGAAGACACACAAAGGTTCAAGTTGCGGGAGGACAGCCAAACTCTGTCACCAACCTGGTTGGAAGGCACGGGCAGACGTCTGCGATCAGCCTGGAATTTTTGGCACTGCATAAAACGATGAAGGCAATACTGAATCTGCACCCACGTGGAACGGAGTTGCCGGAGATGCTCCTCCAAAGCTGGAATACCCTGAGACATGAATGAATCGGGCAACAAGGATGGTTGAAACCCATAATTCGCCATGAACGGGGATAACTTGGAGGAAGCATTAATAGCACTATTACGAGCAAACTCTGCCCAAGGTAACAGTTCAGACAAATTATTGTGGTGATCTGAGACATAGCAACGGAGGAACTGTTCCAGAGCTTGATTAGACCGTTCCGCAGCCCCACTGGAGTGAGTGTGATATGCCGAGGAGAAGGAAAGCTGGATCCCCATTTGAGCACAAAAGGAGTTGCAAAATCTGGAGACAAACTGGCTACCCCGGTCCGACACTATCTCCTTGGGTAACCCATGTAAACGGAAGCTCCCGGGCAAAAATTGAAGCAAGCTCCTGAGCGGTAGGCAACTGCATCAAGGAAATGCAATGTGACATTTTAGAAAAACAGTCAACCACCATAAGGATAACAGTATTGCCATTGGAAACAGGGAGCTCGACAATGAAGTCCATGGAAAGATGTGTCAGAGGACGCTCACTATTAGCAATAGGTTGAAGAAGACCCACAGGAAGACGTTGAGGAGTCTTATTCTGTGCACAAACTGAGCAGGAGGCAACATACGCAGCAACATCAGAACGAATACCTGGTCACCAGAATTGTCGAGTGACAGACCAAATCATTTGGTTCTTGCCTGGGTGACCTGTGGCTTTAGGAGAGTGGCAAGTGTGCAAAAAAGTTTAGTTAGAAGATTCTCAGGAACAAAACACTTACCACTAGGTTTCTCAGGAGGTACATTGGTTTGTGCAGCCAGGATCTCCTCCCCCAAGGGAGAAGTCAAATGAGTACGTATGGTAGCTAAAATATGGTCAGGAGGTATAACAGGAGTAGGTACAGACTCCTCCTTGGACAGAGGCGAAAATTGTCGAGAGAGGACATCAGCCCTAACATTCTTACTACCAAGCAGGTAGGAGACCACAAATTTAAACCGAGACAAAAATAGCGCCCATCTGGCCTGTCGGGGCGACAAAGTTTTGCTTCAGATAGATAAGTTAAATTCTTGTGGTCAGTAAGAATGCACTCCGCTGGAGACAATTTCTTAGAGAAGAAACCACACAGATGCGTAGGACGTTGAGACAAGAGGGCACCTACTTCAGTCTCAGACGCATCGACCTCAGAATGAAAGGCAGGACAGGGTTAGGATGAGCCAGAACTGGAGCGGCAGCAAAGGCAGCCTTAAGACTATCAAAGGCCTTAATGGCAGTAGGTGACCAATGGAGTGGATCATTCTCTTTACGGGTCATGTCTGTGATAGGTTTGACCAAGGAAGAAAAGTTTTTAATAAACTTTCTATAGTAATTGGCGAACCCCAAACAACGTTGAATAGACTGAAGACTAACTGGGCGAGGCCACTGCAGAACTGAAGATAACTTGTCAGGATCCATGGATAACCCTGCAACGGAGATAACATAACCTAGAAAGGTTACTTGAGTCTGATGGAACTCACATTTCTCGAGTTTACAAAACAGGCCGTTCTCACGTAGTCTCTGAAGAACCCATTTAACATCAGAACGATGAGCCTTAAGTGTGGGTGAGTGTATGAGGATGTCGTCTAAGTACACCACAACACACTGTTGCAACATATCTCGTAGGACATCATTAATAAATTCCTGAAAAACAGCAGGAGCATTACATAGGCCAAAGGGCATTACAAGATACTCATAATGCCTGCTCCTAGTGTTAAATGCTGTTTTCCATTCATGGCCCTCCTTGATCCTAACGAAATTGTACGCTCCTCTCAAATAAAGTTTAGTAAAGACCGTAGCTCCCTTGAGGTGGTCAAAGAGTTTCGTAATGAGCGGAATAGGATAAGCATTCTTAATGGTAAGACGATTAAGACCCCTACAATCGATGCATGGTCTTAACTCACCACCCTTTCTCTTCACAAAGAAGAAGCCATCCCCTGCAGGAGAGCAAGATTTGCAGATGATCCCCGTGACAGAGCATCGGCAACATACTCCTCCATAGCACAATTCTCTGCAACAGACAGAGGGTACACCCGGCCCCGAGGAGGAATGGCTCCGGGTTACAGGTCTAAGGCACAATCGTAAGACCGGTAAGGAGGCAACCTACTGGCATGCACCTTGTCAAAAACATCTAGGAACTCTCGGTACTCCTCTGGCAATTGAGATACCGAAGAAGTGCACAAGATTTTAACTGGTTTCCGAAGACAAGTGGAAATACATTGCGGGGACCATGACAAAATTTCGGACCTGCACCAGTTGAGACTGGGATTGTGCTTTTAGAGCCAGGGATAACCCAGAACAACTGGAAAATGCGGAGATTTTATCACCTGGAACTGGTGGGTTTCAAAATGGAGAGCCCCAACAGACATGGACAACGGAGCAGTTTGTGAGTAACGAGGGCGGGCTGAAGGGGCCTGCCTTCAATGTCCTCAATAGCAAGCGGAACGGATTGAGGCAAAACAGGAATGGAGTGCTTTGATACAAAAGCACTGTCAATGAAATAGCCTGCAGCACCGGAGTCAACAAGAGCCTGGGTGACTATGGAGGAGTCCACCCAGGAAAGGACAACAGTGACCAAAGGTTTCTCCTTAAGCTGTTCCGGGGACGAGGATAAACCACTCAAGGTCTGCCCCAGACAGGACCTTAGGTGTGAGCGTTTCCCGGCCGTGTAGGACAAGATTTCAAAAGGTGGCCCTGTAACCCAACAATAGAGGTAGAGCCACTCCCTCCTCCTAAAGGCCCTCTCTGCCGCGGAGAGATGCGTGAATCCCAACTGCATCGACTCAGCAGTACCTGGTGACTCGGGACCAGGAGGCATGGGAGGAGAGGGAGGCATGGGTGGGAACGAACACGTAGGAGACAACGGAACAGGAGGCTTCCGCAAGCGCTCCTTGAAAGAGGGCCTCTCTCTGAGTCTGATGTCAATTAGGATAAAAAAAGACACCAATGCCTCGAGATCCTCTGGTAAATCTCTGGCAGCAACTTCGTCTTTAATCGCATCAGAGAGCCCATGAAAGAAAGCGGCAACAAGGGCTTCATTGTTCCAACCAACCTCAATAGCATACGGAACTCAATAGCATACTGAGCAACAGATCTTGTACCTTGCTGAATGGACATGAGCCCTTTAGCAGCAGAGGATGAGCGAACCGGAACATCAAATACCCTTCAAAAGGAGGTCACAAATTCAGGGTAATTTGAAAATCACAGGTTTATTAGTCTCCCACAAGGGATTAGCCCAGGCAAGAGCTGTGTCAGAGAGTAACAAGATGAGAAATCCCACCATAGCTCTGTCAGAGGGAAACGCCTGAGGTAGCATCTCAAAGTAAATGCCCACCTGGTTCAAAAACCCTCTGCACTGAATAGGATCGCCTCCATATCGCTGAGGTAGAGGTGCAGAACCGGACATGCTCCTGGTAGGCTAGGTGCAGCAGCGGAAACAGGAGCAGCCATAACTTGTGGGACACTTTGGTCCAAATGTGCAGTGCAAGTCAGCAGGGTTTGCAGGGCTAGTGCAAATTGATCCAAGCGGTGATCCTGTTCATCCATCGTAGTAATGATGGCAGGTAAAGGTGGATTATTAGCACCATCAGGATTCATGGCCTTTGCGTAATGTCAGGGTGCCAGGAATCACACTGAGACGAGAAGTGCAAAAATAATCACACCTTTATTAATAACAAAAAAATTATAAAAAGTCCACAAGTCAAATAACAAACCAGGAGTCAAAACCAGAGCTGGTAGTCAGACGAGCCGAGTCAGGAGCCAATGCTAATAGTCAGACGAGCCGTAACCAGGAACAAGGAAAACAGCAGATTCAGGAACAAGCCAGAGATCAGGAACCAGGAAGGACGTCAGACAGCCAGGTAATACACAGGAACTCTCACAAACAGGTCTGAGACAATGCAAAGGCAAAGCATACTGAACAGAGGCCCTTTAAATAATAAGTGATGACATCACAATTCTGAGACTGCATCCTGTCTCACACAGATGATGCACACCAGTCTGGCCATAAAAGGAAGTGCAGGAAATGAGCAGCATCCCCCACAATGCACCATAGTCAGCAAGAGAGGTGAGTAAAATGGCTGCCAGCAGCACATCACAAATAAAACAGGGAAAAAACCCTGATAGAATTAAAGGTGAAAAAAATCATATTGGCTGTTGCAATCAGCCAATAGGATTGAGCTTTCATCCTATTGGCTGATCCAATCAGCCGAAAGGATTGAGCTTGCATTCTTTTGGCTGATTGGATCAGCCAATAGGATGAAAGCTCAATCCTATTGGCTGATTGCAACAGCCAATATGATTTTTTACCCTTTAATTCCTATTGGCAGATTAGAATTCTATCTTGGATAACGTACCTTAAAGGGAAACTTCATTCTTCGATGACCATCGGAAGAAGAGGATGCTCCACGCCGGATGTCTTGAAGATGGACCCGCTCCGCTCCGCGCCGGATGGATGAAGATAGAAGATGCCGTCTGGATGAAGACTTCTGCTCGCTTGGATGAAGACTTGTTTCCCGGCTTCGAGGAGGACTTCTGCCTGCTTGGATTGGTCTTCGAAAACAATAAGTGGATCGTCAGAGGTTAGTGTCAGTTTTTTCTAAGGGTTTATTGGGTGGGTTTTATTTTTAGATTAGGGTTTGGGCAGTAAAAGAGCTAAATGCCCTTTTCAGGGCAATGGGGAGCTTAGGTTTATTTAGATAGGTTTTTATTTGGGGGGTTTGGTTGTGTGGGTGGTGGGTTTTACTGTTGGGGGGGTTTACAGGTAAAAGAGCTGATTTCTTTGGGACAATGCCCCGCATAAGGCCCTTGTAAGGGCCGTTGGCAGTTTAGTGTAAGCTAGGTTTTTTTTTATTTTGGGGGGACTTTTTTATTTTGATAGGGCTATTAGATTAGGAGTAATTCTTTTTATTTTTGATCATTTCGTTTTTTATTTTGTGTAATTTAGTGTTTATTTCTTGTATTGTATTAATTTTATTTATTTTATTGTAATGTTAGGTTTTAGTGTAAGGCAGGTTAGGTTTTTTTTTACAGGTAAGTTTGTATTTTTTTTAGCTAGGCAGTTAGTAAATAGTTAATAACTATTTACTAACTAGTCTACCTAGTTAAAATAAATACAAACTTACCTTTGAAATAAAAATAAAACCTAAGATAGCTACAATGTAATATTAGTTATATTGTAGCTAGCTTAGGTTTTATTTTATAGGTAAGTATGTATTTAGTTTTAAATATGAATTATTTAGGTAATAATTGTAAATTTTATTTAGATTTATTTTAATTATATTTAAGTTAGGGGGTGTTAGGGTTAGGGTTACGTTAGGGTTAGGTTTAGGGGTTAATAGTTTTTTATAGCGGCAGTATGGGTGGACAGCAGATTAGGGGTTAATAATCTTTCAATAGTGTTTGCGATGCGGAAGGGCGGCAGTTTAGGGGTTAATAACTGTAATATAAGTGGCGGTGATGTTAGGGGCAGCAGATTAGGAGTGTTTAGACGTGGGGTTTATGTTCGGGTGTTAGGTTTAAAGGTAACTTTTTCTTTCCCCATAGACATCAATGGGGCTGCGTTACGAAGCTTTTGTTTCCGCGATCGCAGGTGTTAGACTTTTTTTTTGCCGGCTCTCCCCATTGATGTCTATGGGGAAATCGTGCACGAGTACGTTAAAGCAGCGCTTGTATTTGGGTGAGGTATGGAGCTCAACACAAACATATCGCCTGCACAAGCCTACTTGAGCGTTGAAAATAACGTACAAGTAATTAGCGAGCAGCCATAACGCAAAACTCGTAATCTGGCTGTGTGTTGGTTATGCAAAACTGGGGAATAGGTAATAATGATCTATCTTTTAAAACAATAATTTTTTTTGGTGTAGACTGTCCCTTGAATGTAAAAATTAATGAATAAATGACGGGTTTCTAAAAATACTCTTAAAAACAGGTGCACTTTCATTCATTTAACTTTACATTGAAGCTTCTTTTTTAAAATACTTACCGTAAGTTTTCTTTATGTAAAGCAGACCAGAGCTCCTCCACCCGCAGCTCCTTTATTAGTTAGCATATTGATAAGGAATCTAGCTTCTTCCAATTGTTGCGTGCTTTACAAGCTGGACGCCAAAGGGGGCACGCAACAATTGGAGGAATCCAGATTCGTCATCGCTATGCTAACTACAGCAGGAGATGCGGGCGGAGGATCGCCAGTCTGCTTTTCATAAAGAAAAGGTAAGTATTTTAAAAAAGATGCTTCAATGTAAAGTTTAATGAATGAAAGTGCCCCTGTTTTTAAGAGTATTTTTAGATACTGGGCACTTATTCATTAAACTTTAATTTCACTTTAATATCATATAATATACAGAAAACCAAAAACCACCAGTGGTATAACAAATATATAAAAAAAATATGTAAAAATACCAAATTTTGAAGTAAAATAATACAATGGGTGAGAAAATAATGTAGATTGCAAAACCTATATTTTACCCTAGCTTTTTTAAATATGTCTTCTGCTGTCATTCTGGTGCTTTTTATATTGGTTTAAAACTTAACCCCTTCCTTCTGATAAACGTCAGCTCTTAGCGTCCAATCCTGCTTGCAGCTGATGAGTAGGTGTGGCACTAACACCTGCTCCTTGGAAATCTGCTGACCTGATAACCCTTATACGTACTCATAAATATTTTAGCCCATTTTTGCCTCATATACTTCTTATAACTACAGATTAGATATATATGTGGGGGGGGGGGGGAGTTGTACTCCTTCTAGCCAACCAGGGAGCAGTTATTTCATAATTAAATTAATAAATAAAATATTTTAGAGCCTCAATAGCATACGGAACTCAATAGCATACTGAGCAACAGATCTTGTACCTTGCTGAATGGACATGAGCCCTTTAGCAGCAGAGGAGGAGCGAACCGGAACATCAAATACCCTTCAAAAGGAGGTCACAAATTCAGGGTAATTTGAAAATCACAGGTTTATTAGTCTCCCACAAGGGATTAGCCCAGGCAAGAGCTGTGTCAGAGAGTAACAAGATGAGAAATCCCACCATAGCTCTGTCAGAGGGAAACGCCTGAGGTAGCATCTCAAAGTAAATGCCCACCTGGTTCAAAAACCCTCTGCACTGAATAGGATCGCCTCCATATCTCTGAGGTAGAGGTGCAGAACCGGACATGCTCCTGGTAGGCTAGGTGCAGCAGCGGAAACAGGAGCAGCCATAACTTGTGGGACACTTTGGTCCAAATGTGCAGTGCAAGTCAGCAGGGTTTGCAGGGCTAGTGCAAATTGATCCAAGCGGTGATCCTGTTCATCCATCGTAGTAATGATGGCAGGTAAAGGTGGATTATTAGCACCATCAGGATTCATGGCCTTTGCGTAATGTCAGGGTGCCAGGAATCACACTGAGAAGAGAAGTGCAAAAATAATCACACCTTTATTAATAACAAAAAAATTATAAAAAGTCCACAAGTCAAATAACAAACCAGGAGTCAAAACCAGAGCTGGTAGTCAGACGAGCCGAGTCAGGAGCCAATGCTAATAGTCAGACGAGCCGTAACCAGGAACAAGGAAAACAGCAGATTCAGGAACAAGCCAGAGATCAGGAACCAGGAAGGACGTCAGACAGCCAGGTAATACACAGGAACTCTCACAAACAGGTCTGAGACAATGCAAAGGCAAAGCATACTGAACAGAGGCCCTTTAAATAATAAGTGATGACATCACAATTCTGAGACTGCATCCTGTCTCACACAGATGATGCACACCAGTCTGGCCATAAAAGGAAGTGCAGGAAATGAGCAGCATCCCCCACAATGCACCATAGTCAGCAAGAGAGGTGAGTAAAATGGCTGCCAGCAGCACATCACAAATAAAACAGGGAAAAAACCCTGACAGAATTAAAGGTGAAAAAAATCATATTGGCTGTTGCAATCAGCCAATAGGATTGAGCTTTCATCCTATTGGCTGATCCAATCAGCCGAAAGGATTGAGCTTGCATTCTTTTGGCTGATTGGATCAGCCAATAGGATGAAAGCTCAATCCTATTGGCTGATTGCAACAGCCAATATGATTTTTTACCCTTTAATTCCTATTGGCAGATTAGAATTCTATCTTGAATAACGTACCTTAAAGGGAAACTTCATTCTTCGATGACCATCGGAAGAAAAGGATGCTCCACGCCGGATGTCTTGAAGATGGACCCGCTCCGCTCCGCGCCGGATGGATGAAGATAGAAGATGCCGTCTGGATGAAGACTTCTGCTCGCTTGGATGAAGACTTGTTTCCCGGCTTCGAGGAGGACTTCTGCCTGCTTGGATGAAAACTTCTGCCGCCTGGATGAGGATGGATGTCCGGTCTTCGAAAACAATAAGTGGATCGTCAGAGGTTAGTGTCAGTTTTTTCTAAGGGTTTATTGGGTGGGTTTTATTTTTAGATTAGGGTTTGGGCAGTAAAAGAGCTAAATGCCCTTTTCAGGGCAATGGGGAGCTTAGGTTTATTTAGATAGGTTTTTATTTGGGGGGTTTGGTTGTGTGGGTGGTGGGTTTTACTGTTGGGGGGGTTTACAGGTAAAAGAGCTGATTTCTTTGGGACAATGCCCCGCAAAAGGCCCTTGTAAGGGCCATTGGCAGTTTAGTGTAAGCTAGGTTTTTTTTTATTTTGGGGGGACTTTTTTATTTTGATAGGGCTATTAGATTAGGAGTAATTCTTTTTATTTTTGATCATTTCGTTTTTTATTTTGTGTAATTTAGTGTTTATTTCTTGTATTGTATTAATTTTATTTATTTTATTGTAATGTTAGGTTTTAGTGTAAGGCAGGTTAGGTTTTTTTTTACAGGTAAGTTTGTATTTTTTTTATCTAGGCAGTTAGTAAATAGTTAATAACTATTTACTAACTAGTCTACCTAGTTAAAATAAATACAAACTTACCTGTGAAATAAAAATAAAACCTAAGATAGCTACAATGTAATATTAGTTATATTGTAGCTAGCTTAGGTTTTATTTTATAGGTAAGTATGTATTTAGTTTTAAATATGAATTATTTAGGTAATAATTGTAAATTTTATTTAGATTTATTTTAATTATATTTAAGTTAGGGGGTGTTAGGGTTAGGGTTACGTTAGGGTTAGGTTTAGGGGTTAATAGTTTTTTATAGCGGCAGTATGGGTGGACAGCAGATTAGGGGTTAATAATCTTTCAATAGTGTTTGCGATGCGGAAGGGCGGCAGTTTAGGGGTTAATAACTGTAATATAAGTGGCGGTGATGTTAGGGGCAGCAGATTAGGGGTGTTTAGACGTGGGGTTTATGTTCGGGTGTTAGGTTTAAAGGTAACTTTTTCTTTCCCCATAGACATCAATGGGGCTGCGTTACGAAGCTTTTGTTTCCGCGATCGCAGGTGTTAGACTTTTTTTTTGCCGGCTCTCCCCATTGATGTCTATGGGGAAATCGTGCACGAGTACGTTAAAGCAGCGCTTGTATTTGGGTGAGGTATGGAGCTCAACACAAACATATCGCCTGCACAAGCCTACTTGAGCATTGAAAATAACGTACAAGTAATTAGCGAGCAGCCATAACGCAAAACTCGTAATCTGGCTGTGTGTTGGTTATGCAAAACTGGGGAATAGGTAATAATGATCTATCTTTTAAAACAATAAATTTTTTTGGTGTAGACTGTCCCTTGAATGTAAAAATTAATGAATAAATGACGGGTTTCTAAAAATACTCTTAAAAACAGGTGCACTTTCATTCATTTAACTTTACATTGAAGCTTCTTTTTTAAAATACTTACCGTAAGTTTTCTTTATGTAAAGCAGACCAGAGCTCCTCCACCCGCAGCTCCTTTATTAGTTAGCATATTGATAAGGAATCTAGCTTCTTCCAATTGTTGCGTGCCTCACAAGCTGGACGCCAAAGGGGGCACGCAACGATTGGAGGAATCCAGATTCGTCATCGCTATGCTAACTTCAGCAGGAGATGCGGGCGGAGGATCGCCAGTCTGCTTTTCATAAAGAAAAGGTAAGTATTTTAAAAAAGATGCTTCAATGTAAAGTTTAATGAATGAAAGTGCCCCTGTTTTTAAGAGTATTTTTAGATACTGGGCACTTATTCATTAAACTTTAATTTCACTTTAATATCATATAATATACAGAAAACCAAAAACCACCAGTGGTATAACAAATATATAAAAAAAAATATGTAAAAATACCAAATTTTGAAGTAAAATAATACAATGGGTGAGAAAATAATGTAGATTGCAAAACCTATATTTTACCCTAGCTTTTTTAAATATGTCTTCTGCTGTCATTCTGGTGCTTTTTATATTGGTTTAAAACTTAACCCCTTCCTTCTGATAAACGTCAGCTCTTAGCGTCCAATCCTGCTTGCAGCTGATGAGTAGGTGTGGCACTAACACCTGCTCCTTGGAAATCTGCTGACCTGATAACCCTTATACGTACTCATAAATATTTTAGCCCATTTTTGCCTCATATACTTCTTATAACTACAGATTAGATATATATGTGGGGGGGGGGGGGGGAGTTGTACTCCTTCTAGCCAACCAGGGAGCAGTTATTTCATAATTAAATTAATAAATAAAATATTTTAGAGCCTCAATAGCATACGGAACTCAATAGCATACTGAGCAACAGATCTTGTACCTTGCTGAATGGACATGAGCCCTTTAGCAGCAGAGGAGGAGCGAACCGGAACATCAAATACCCTTCAAAAGGAGGTCACAAATTCAGGGTAATTTGAAAATCACAGGTTTATTAGTCTCCCACAAGGGATTAGCCCAGGCAAGAGCTGTGTCAGAGAGTAACAAGATGAGAAATCCCACCATAGCTCTGTCAGAGGGAAACGCCTGAGGTAGCATCTCAAAGTAAATGCCCACCTGGTTCAAAAACCCTCTGCACTGAATAGGATCGCCTCCATATCTCTGAGGTAGAGGTGCAGAACCGGACATGCTCCTGGTAGGCTAGGTGCAGCAGCGGAAACAGGAGCAGCCATAACTTGTGGGACACTTTGGTCCAAATGTGCAGTGCAAGTCAGCAGGGTTTGCAGGGCTAGTGCAAATTGATCCAAGCGGTGATCCTGTTCATCCATCGTAGTAATGATGGCAGATAAAGGTGGATTATTAGCACCATCAGGATTCATGGCCTTTGCGTAATGTCAGGGTGCCAGGAATCACACTGAGACGAGAAGTGCAAAAATAATCACACCTTTATTAATAACAAAAAAATTATAAAAAGTCCACAAGTCAAATAACAAACCAGGAGTCAAAACCAGAGCTGGTAGTCAGACGAGCCGAGTCAGGAGCCAATGCTAATAGTCAGACGAGCCGTAACCAGGAACAAGGAAAACAGCAGATTCAGGAACAAGCCAGAGATCAGGAACCAGGAAGGACGTCAGACAGCCAGGTAATACACAGGAACTCTCACAAACAGGTCTGAGACAATGCAAAGGCAAAGCATACTGAACAGAGGCCCTTTAAATAATAAGTGATGACATCACAATTCTGAGACTGCATCCTGTCTCACACAGATGATGCACACCAGTCTGGCCATAAAAGGAAGTGCAGGAAATGAGCAGCATCCCCCACAATGCACCATAGTCAGCAAGAGAGGTGAGTAAAATGGCTGCCAGCAGCACATCACAAATAAAACAGGGAAAAAACCCTGACAGAATTAAAGGTGAAAAAAATCATATTGGCTGTTGCAATCAGCCAATAGGATTGAGCTTTCATCCTATTGGCTGATCCAATCAGCAGAAAGGATTGAGCTTGCATTCTTTTGGCTGATTGGATCAGCCAATAGGATGAAAGCTCAATCCTATTGGCTGATTGCAACAGCCAATATGATTTTTTACCCTTTAATTCCTATTGGCAGATTAGAATTCTATCTTGGATAACGTACCTTAAAGGGAAACTTCATTCTTCGATGACCATCGGAAGAAGAGGATGCTCCACGCCGGATGTCTTGAAGATGGACCCGCTCCGCTCCGCGCCGGATGGATGAAGATAGAAGATGCCGTCTGGATGAAGACTTCTGCTCGCTTGGATGAAGACTTGTTTCCCGGCTTCGAGGAGGACTTCTGCCTGCTTCGATGAAGACTTCTGCCGCCTGGATGAGGATGGATGTCCGGTCTTCGAAAACAATAAGTGGATCGTCAGAGGTTAGTGTCAGTTTTTTCTAAGGGTTTATTGGGTGGGTTTTATTTTTAGATTAGGGTTTGGGCAGTTAAAGAGCTAAATGCCCTTTTCAGGGCAATGGGGAGCTTAGGTTTATTTGGGGGGTTTGGTTGTGTGGGTGGTGGGTTTTACTGTTGGGGGGGTTTACAGGTAAAAGAGCTGATTTCTTTGGGACAATGCCCCGCAAAAGGCCCTTGTAAGGGCCATTGGCAGTTTAGTGTAAGCTAGGTTTTTTTTTATTTTGGGGGGACTTTTTTATTTTGATAGGGCTATTAGATTAGGAGTAATTCTTTTTATTTTTGATCATTTCGTTTTTTATTTTGTGTAATTTAGTGTTTATTTCTTGTATTGTATTAATTTTATTTATTTTATTGTAATGTTAGGTTTTAGTGTAAGGCAGGTTAGGTTTTTTTTTACAGGTAAGTTTGTATTTTTTTTAGCTAGGCAGTTAGTAAATAGTTAATAACTATTTACTAACTAGTCTACCTAGTTAAAATAAATACAAACTTACCTAAGATAGCTACAATGTAATATTAGTTATATTGTAGCTATCTTAGGTTTTATTTTATAGGTAAGTATGTATTTAGTTTTAAATATGAATTATTTAGGTAATAATTGTAAAATTTATTTAGATTTATTTTAATTATATTTAAGTTAGGGGGTGTTAGGGTTAGGGTTACGTTAGGGTTAGGTTTAGGGGTTAATAGTTTTTTATAGCGGCAGTATGGGTGGACAGCAGATTAGGGGTTAATAATCTTTCAATAGTGTTTGCGATGCGGAAGGGCGGCAGTTTAGGGGTTAATAACTGTAATATAAGTGGCGGTGATGTTAGGGGCAGCAGATTAGGGGTGTTTAGACGTGGGGTTTATGTTCGGGTGTTAGGTTTAAAGGTAACTTTTTCTTTCCCCATAGACATCAATGGGGCTGCGTTACGAAGCTTTTGTTTCCGCGATCGCAGGTGTTAGACTTTTTTTTTGCCGGCTCTCCCCATTGATGTCTATGGGGAAATCGTGCACGAGTACGTTAAAGCAGCGCTTGTATTTGGGTGAGGTATGGAGCTCAACACAAACATATCGCCTGCACAAGCCTACTTGAGCATTGAAAATAACGTACAAGTAATTAGCGAGCAGCCATAACGCAAAACTCGTAATCTGGCTGTGTGTTGGTTATGCAAAACTGGGGAATAGGTAATAATGATCTATCTTTTAAAACAATAATTTTTTTTGGTGTAGACTGTCCCTTGAATGTAAAAATTAATGAATAAATGACGGGTTTCTAAAAATACTCTTAAAAACAGGTGCACTTTCATTCATTTAACTTTACATTGAAGCTTCTTTTTTAAAATACTTACCATAAGTTTTCTTTATGTAAAGCAGACCAGAGCTCCTCCACCCGCAGCTCCTTTATTAGTTAGCATATTGATAAGGAATCTAGCTTCTTCCAATTGTTGCGTGCCTCACAAGCTGGACGCCAAAGGGGGCACGCAACAATTGGAGGAATCCAGATTCGTCATCGCTATGCTAACTACAGCAGGAGATGCGGGCGGAGGATCGCCAGTCTGCTTTTCATAAAGAAAAGGTAAGTATTTTAAAAAAGATGCTTCAATGTAAAGTTTAATGAATGAAAGTGCCCCTGTTTTTAAGAGTATTTTTAGATACTGGGCACTTATTCATTAAACTTTAATTTCACTTTAATATCATATAATATACAGAAAACCAAAAACCACCAGTGGTATAACAAATATATAAAAAAAATATGTAAAAATACCAAATTTTGAAGTAAAATAATACAATGGGTGAGAAAATAATGTAGATTGCAAAACCTATATTTTACCCTAGCTTTTTTAAATATGTCTTCTGCTGTCATTCTGGTGCTTTTTATATTGGTTTAAAACTTAACCCCTTCCTTCTGATAAACGTCAGCTCTTAGCGTCCAATCCTGCTTGCAGCTGATGAGTAGGTGTGGCACTAACACCTGCTCCTTGGAAATCTGCTGACCTGATAACCCTTATACGTACTCAAAAATATTTTAGCCCATTTTTGCCTCATATACTTCTTATAACTACAGATTAGATATATATGGGGGGGGGGGGGGAGTTGTACTCCTTCTAGCCAACCAGGGAGCAGTTATTTCATAATTAAATTAATAAATAAAATATTTTAGAGCCTCAATAGCATACGGAACTCAATAGCATACTGAGCAACAGATCTTGTACCTTGCTGAATGGACATGAGCCCTTTAGCAGCAGAGGAGGAGCGAACCGGAACATCAAATACCCTTCAAAAGGAGGTCACAAATTCAGGGTAATTTGAAAATCACAGGTTTATTAGTCTCCCACAAGGGATTAGCCCAGGCAAGAGCTGTGTCAGAGAGTAACAAGATGAGAAATCCCACCATAGCTCTGTCAGAGGGAAACGCCTGAGGTAGCATCTCAAAGTAAATGCCCACCTGGTTCAAAAACCCTCTGCACTGAATAGGATCGCCTCCATATCTCTGAGGTAGAGGTGCAGAACCGGACATGCTCCTGGTAGGCTAGGTGCAGCAGCGGAAACAGGAGCAGCCATAACTTGTGGGACACTTTGGTCCAAATGTGCAGTGCAAGTCAGCAGGGTTTGCAGGGCTAGTGCAAATTGATCCAAGCGGTGATCCTGTTCATCCATCGTAGTAATGATGGCAGGTAAAGGTGGATTATTAGCACCATCAGGATTCATGGCCTTTGCGTAATGTCAGGGTGCCAGGAATCACACTGAGACGAGAAGTGCAAAAATAATCACACCTTTATTAATAACAAAAAAATTATAAAAAGTCCACAAGTCAAATAACAAACCAGGAGTCAAAACCAGAGCTGGTAGTCAGACGAGCCGAGTCAGGAGCCAATGCTAATAGTCAGACGAGCCGTAACCAGGAACAAGGAAAACAGCAGATTCAGGAACAAGCCAGAGATCAGGAACCAGGAAGGACATCAGACAGCCAGGTAATACACAGGAACTCTCACAAACAGGTCTGAGACAATGCAAAGGCAAAGCATACTGAACAGAGGCCCTTTAAATAATAAGTGATGACATCACAATTCTGAGACTGCATCCTGTCTCACACAGATGATGCACACCAGTCTGGCCATAAAAGGAAGTGCAGGAAATGAGCAGCATCCCCCACAATGCACCATAGTCAGCAAGAGAGGTGAGTAAAATGGCTGCCAGCAGCACATCACAAATAAAACAGGGAAAAAACCCTGACAGAATTAAAGGTGAAAAAAATCATATTGGCTGTTGCAATCAGCCAATAGGATTGAGCTTTCATGCTATTGGCTGATCCAATCAGCCGAAAGGATTGAGCTTGCATTCTTTTGGCTGATTGGATCAGCCAATAGGATGAAAGCTCAATCCTATTGGCTGATTGCAACAGCCAATATGATTTTTTACCCTTTAATTCCTATTGGCAGATTAGAATTCTATCTTGGATAACGTACCTTAAAGGGAAACTTCATTCTTCGATGACCATCGGAAGAAAAGGATGCTCCACGCCGGATGTCTTGAAGATGGACCCGCTCCGCTCCGCGCCGGATGGATGAAGATAGAAGATGCCGTCTGGATGAAGACTTCTGCTCGCTTGGATGAAGACTTGTTTCCCGGCTTCGAGGAGGACTTCTGCCTGCTTGGATGAAGACTTCTGCCGCCTGGATGAGGATGGATGTCCGGTCTTCGAAAACAATAAGTGGATCGTCAGAGGTTAGTGTCAGTTTTTTCTAAGGGTTTATTGGGTGGGTTTTATTTTTAGATTAGGGTTTGGGCAGTAAAAGAGCTAAATGCCCTTTTCAGGGCAATGGGGAGCTTAGGTTTATTTAGATAGGTTTTTATTTGGGGGGTTTGGTTGTGTGGGTGGTGGGTTTTACTGTTGGGGGGGTTTACAGGTAAAAGAGCTGATTTCTTTGGGACAATGCCCCGCAAAAGGCCCTTGTAAGGGCCGTTGGCAGTTTAGTGTAAGCTAGGTTTTTTTTTATTTTGGGGGGACTTTTTTATTTTGATAGGGCTATTAGATTAGGAGTAATTCTTTTTATTTTTGATCATTTTGTTTTTTATTTTGTGTAATTTAGTGTTTATTTCTTGTATTGTATTAATTTTATTTATTTTATTGTAATGTTAGGTTTTAGTGTAAGGCAGGTTAGGTTTTTTTTTACAGGTAAGTTTGTATTTTTTTTAGCTAGGCAGTTAGTAAATAGTTCTGTATAAAAATAAGTAACCAGCGCCCAGGACTGATATCTGCTCACTATAATAAAGACCCCCTAAATAGGTCTAAAAAACAGAACATAGATTAGGATATATAGGAGCGCCACTGGCTAAGATATACCACAGGAGTCAAAATATTAAAATCAAATATTTATACAAGTCTTTAATAATTGACAAAAAATGACAAAATTTGACAAAAATTAACAAAAATTTTTAACAAATGATGAGATCAGAATGTTGAACCAAACTAATGAACTCACTATAGTACAAAATCTAGGGAAAATAACCCTTTGATTCCTACTACATGAATACAATCCAGAAATGGATTGGTACAGCTCATAAATTTAAAATAGAGTCGTGAAACGTAAGTGTCAATATAACCATAACAATGAAAAACTGATTTCAAATAAAGGAAAAAATGAAGAAAAAAAAAAAAAATATATAATAGTGAAGATAACAATCCAATTAAGGATTAGTTTCTTAGTGAAGGACCCATATTTTTGAGCCTCAAAATAAATTCATTTATCAAATTTAGAATAGATAGTGATAGAAATTGGGATAAAAAATGTATACATATATAGGAACAAATCAAATCCCTGCAATATATAATACTCTTGAGTGTAATGTGCAATAATATAGTACAATCCAAAAATAAGTGAATTAAAGCAATACAATCAAATTATTGAGTCA
Source organism: Bombina bombina (assembly GCF_027579735.1). Lineage (NCBI taxonomy): Eukaryota > Metazoa > Chordata > Amphibia > Anura > Bombinatoridae > Bombina > Bombina bombina. The sequence goes on from NC_069499.1 coordinate 1,036,914,569, forward strand.
ATGCAATACTATCAAAGTTGGGTGGGTCTCACCATTTATAAACCTAAAACTCAACTAGGCTGGTACCAGCTGTAATTCTATTAGCTTTGGGACACACTGGTCTATTCAAATAATAAACTTACATAATAATTGATATAAATCTAATTATAAATTCATATCAAGTAACAAATTAGATAATAAACTTTTCCAATAGTTGATATAAATCTAGTTATAAATTCATATCAAATAACAAATTAAAAAACAATTAAAACATTTTAAATGATCGAATGAAATTATTGTAAGAAAAAATTGTCCAAAAGATATTGTCCAAAAAATATATCAAATCCTGATGAAATGTAAATGGTAGTTCCTTCCTTAAAAGTAAAAGTCCTTGAGTCTATTGAAGTCCAAAGTCCTAATCCTTTGATAGATGTGTATATATAAAAAAACCTAGAAAAAAGGAAAAAAAGTGCACTAAACAAAATGTGCTTACTGGGTATGGACTATTGGAAATAGTCTTACCGTTCAAAAAGCCCGGTCCTGGATATGATTAGCCTCTCAATCTTAATTTTCGGATAGTCGTCTACGCGTTTCGGCCCTCTCAATGGGGCCTTTTTCAAGACATGTGGAGGCTTAATCAATGTTGACCTTTTATATATTTTTGTATTGGGCGTTTCACAAAATAGCGCCAAAAAATTGCGCCAAAGAAATCCTGCCGAAAATTGAGTCCGATATTGCCAGTTTGTTTGTTGCCACTCTGTCTCACTTCCGCTCAAAAACCGGATATCTATGTTGTAGGTGCTTCCGGTTTTTTACCACTTCCGGTGTCGCGGAACGGGCAAGGAGAAACAACAAATTTTCGGCTAGACCGGATGTCAATATGTGCGGTTCTTCCGGTTTGAAGAAACCATTTTGGAAAAGGGCAAATTTTGACTGATATCGGGCTAATATATCCAGGACTTACAATGTTTATCATGTATATTTATTTCCATGACAATATAACCCTATTTTATGTTGTATTTTTCAGTATCTCATATATAATAAACTTAAATACCAATTGAAATAAAATCGTTGTTATATAAAATTCGTAAGTGGAGTGAGTATATGGAAAATTAAAAAATAATAAATAATAATAAATAATAAATAATAATAAAAAATAATAATAAAAAATAAAGTTTGCAAAATTATATATATAAAATATATATATAGAGAAAAATATAAAAAATATAAAAAATATATAAAATATATATATAAAAAATATATATAAAATACATATAAAAAATATATATATAAAAAAGATATTTAATATCTTGGAGGGATTAAAGATATTTTTTATTTTGTATTTAACTTTCAATGTGTTTAAATCTAGGTCTAAATTCATTAATCTAATGATGGATTTGTGCATGATATTAGGTATTATCTAGACTGAATTCAATGCTGGATTTGTGCATTATACTTTCATTAGATATTGTTTACTACCTTTATTTGGCTAATCAACAATATCTTTTTCTTTGAGAAGATACTGAGACATATTACTCAATATGGATTACTTTTGATAAACTCCAATTAGCTTAAAAAGTTTACAAATGAGGTTCACAAAATTTCTTAATCTAATGTTAGACATCTTTTCTTTACTGTTGAATAATCAGATGAATTTTGTACTGAGACCTATAAGTATTTTTCAGATCTTAAAGAGAATGCTAGGACCTATAGATTTCTTTGGATTGCCCTATGTGGGTTATTTTTGTGGGATTCAAATTAAGTTTAAACTGAGGTTCAAGAAATAAATGAGAAAGATTGATTTGTTTATCAGAAGAGGTGGACGATCTCAAAGTCAGCATTGAGACCTTTTGGATGGATACAGTCCAGGTTAAAGATCCATTTTGATTCTATTTTCAATAATTTTGATTCCATATCCCCTCCTCTCCAATCTTTATTCACTTTACATATTCCCATATATTTCAAGCTCTTATCACTTCCATCATGTACTTCTTTGAAGTGTTTATAGAGTGGTAAATCAACCTTCTTCCATTTGATCTGTAGCAAATGTTCCCGGATTCGGTCTCTCAGTTTTCTAGATGTCTGGCCCACATATTGCAGGCCACATCCACACTCGACCAAATAAACTACAGAATGGTCAGTACATCTTATAGTTTGTTTAATGTGAAAGACTTCATTTGAAACTTTAGACTTGATCGTGCTGGTTTTTATTCCATGTGAGCATGCTTTACAAAAATGGCATGGATAGAAACCGCATAATTTTTTGCCCATAATGTCTAAGGAATTTTTAGCTTTATTTTCTTTGGGTATACTTGGAGCCAGAATGGATTTTAGATTATTGGCCTTTCTATAGACAAAATTGGGTTGTTCTGTTAGATGTTCGCCTATAATATCATCATTTCTGAGTATATGCCAGTGTCTCTTGATTATATCTTCAATTACCTTTTTCCTTTCACCATATTGGGTTATAAAAGGAATTTTCAGGCCTTCAAACTTGTCTTTAGTTGGTCTCACTTTGTATGTGAGAAGAGAATCTCTTTTTATGTTGTTCACTTCTGTGATGGTCTTATCCACAAGGGATTCATCATATCCTCTTTCCAAGAATCTGGTTTTTAGCATTGATGATTGCTTGGTCCACATTTCTTCACTTGAACAATTTTTTCGGATTCGTAACAGTTGTCCTTTCGGGATATTCGATATCCATTTCTTATGATGGCAGCTTGTGTGATGGATATAATTGTTCGAATCTACTTCCTTGAAGTGGGTGGATGTTACAATTCTTCCCTTTATCACTTTTATGTCCAGATCTAGAAAAGTGATGTGATCCTTGCTGATGGTGTTGGTAAATCTTAAATTGGACTGGTTCAGATTCATTACTTCTAGTGTGTGTCTTAGATCTTCTTCACTCCCCTTCCAGATGATTAGGAGGTCATCTATATACCTTTTATATAGGACCAGGTCCGCGCCCGCCGGACAGGAATCCCAAAAAATAGCTTCCCATTTTCCCATATAGAGATTGGCGTAACTAGGCGCGAACCTGGTCCCCATGGCTGTCCCACACACTTGTCGATAGAACACATTATCACAATAGAAATAGTTATGTTGAAGGATATATTCAATTCCGTCCAGTATGAACCTCTTTTGGGTTTGTGGCATACTGTCATCTTTATCTAAGAAGTGACTAATGGACTCTAATCCCTTCTCATGTGGGATTGAGGTGTATAGTGATGTTACATCACTAGTGATTAAGATGTAGCTTTCATCCCATTCCATGTCATTAAGAATATTCAATACTTCGGTGGAGTCCCTTAGATATGATGGTAATGATCTAACGTATGGTTGAAGTTTTTTATCTATATATTCAGATAAATTGCTCGACACCGATCCTATGCCTGATATTATTGGCCGTCCGGGTGGGTTGGCTAAGTTCTTATGAATTTTAGGCAGGTGATACAGTACTGGGATCTTAGGATGTTTCACGCTTAAATAACGGAATTCATTATTGTTGAGGATACCCAATTCGTTAGCTTCAGTGAGTAGATCGTCGAGGGTTCTCTTGTATTCATTAGTTGGGTTGGCTTTCAAAACTTCATAGGTGGCTTTGTCTCCTAAAATTCTTCCAGATTCTTTCTTGTAGTCCGTCTTGTTCATTATCACGATCCCCCCACCTTTATCGGCCGATTTAATGACTATGTCGTGGTTCTTTTCTAATTTAGATATGGTGTTGAATTGTTGGGCACTGAGATTTCTTTTATATGCCTTGTTTGCTTTTAATTTCTTTATGTCGTTGCATACCATTGTTTCGAATGCTTCGATAGCCGGTCCTTTACAGTGGGTGGGGTAGAAATGCGACTTCGGTTTCAGATCAGAGTGTTGGAATTGGTCCTCTGTTGTGGTGATTCCTGAGGAAAAAGCACTTCTCTCTATTGGTGACTTTAAGAAATATCTCTTCAATGTGAGTTTTCTAATAAACTCCTTCGTATTTAGATATGTTTGGAACTTGTCCAATCCTCTGGAAGGAGCATATGAAAGACCCAACCCTAACAATTCTTTTTCTTCACTTTCCAAATTTATGTTACTCAAATTATAGATTCCTTTAACATCCCCTTTTCTATCCTTATTTTTATCTTTTTCATCTGTGGCTTGTCCAATTTTTAGTGTTTCTGATGTTGTTTTGACCAGATGGGGTCTGTTCTTATATCTAGATCCCGACCTTCGTCCCCTGTGTGTCTTCTTTTTACTGGGGTATCCACATCTTCCAATGCAATCTGCTTCCTTTTCCCTCTTTGTTCCAACACTGGAGGATCGTTCCGGCCCACCTCTAAAAAAGGAGTGGTGGATGTGGATGCTGCATAATTATCGTCTCTAGGTGTATCAGTTGGTTTTCTTATGTTTGGAGTTGCCAGAGGGGAAAACCTGTTGGTTACCTCAATGGTGTTGTTTCTCCAATCTTGGTGTGGTCCCCTATAATTTCTTTGGGGAGGATGGTTCATCATCTGGTCACTATATTGGTAATCGCCCTGTTGGTCTCTTGGTCGATGTTGTTGGTCGAAGTCTGAATTGCCATACCTCTGTGGGAACTGCCCATGATTTCCTTTATTCATAAATGACTTGTGAGATCTAGGGTTATACCCATTAAACCAACTTAATGGTTGGTAATTTCTTCTTGATTGGTATTGAGATGTGTTGTAAGGCTCATAGTTCCCATAGTTTCCATAAGATCTATAATGGTGACGGTAATTATTATGCCAATTTTCTCCATGTGTGTTGTAACCTCTATGATTTCTATTGTTCACATAGGGTCTTTGATATCCCATATTTGGATTTTCTCTTTGTTGGTAGTCTTGATTATTATCATCATATGGTCTTCTTAACTGTGGTCTATAGGAGGAGCTGTTTGTCATATTTCTATGTGCTCTTTGTCCTCGTATGTTGTTAATAGGTCTATTTGGGTGACCCTCTTTGGGATAAGTCTCTATCCAATTTTCTTTGATTGAAGCCTTTGTTGAATTAGTTGTTATCACTGATTCAATTAACATTGGATCGTTCCCGTTGTTTTCAGGGTTTTCAGAATTCTCTTGAATTGCGTTGAGGTCCCTATTGATTTTTTTGGTTTTTTTAGCAATGGTGTCGTCTTTAAGTTTGTTTATTTTAGCATAAAGATGTTCTTGTTTCTCCTTAAAAGTCTGGGAATCTTTATATAATTCCATATTTTTCTCTTCAATCGATATCTCAGAATCTAATTGAGTTAATAACAGCTCTCTATATTTGATAATGAGTCTCATTAAATCTTGTGAAGCCTCAGTAATAACTTTATTCCAGTTATCGGTAAACTCTTTTGAGTTGGTATTGAATGAGCAATCTTTGTTTATCATCAAACCTTTAGGTACAATATTCAATTCAAGGCATTTTTTCAAAAAAGAAATCTCAATTTTATACTTGGTCTCAGATATCAACAACTTTTCTAAATTCTTGAAAATAGTATTAATATCAGTTACAATATTTGTACCTGTAGCGTTATCCCTATTCAGGGCTATATTTATATCAGAGCTCACATCAGCTCTTAGATTTCTAATAGAGAGAGAAGTTTCCATTTTTTAAAAATAAAATTAACAGATATTTAATGTATGTCAGATTGTTTCTAAAATGGTTACTTCAAAAATTGCTAAAATGCTTTAAAAATTCCTTTACGAAATTATTATAGAGAAATACTACAAATAACAAATTATAAATTCCGAAAAATTCCCAAAAAAAAAAATTCTCAAAAAATCTGCAAAAAATCGCAAAGGATCGACTCCTGTGTCCGGCTGCTGTTACTTGTTTAGGTAAAGACAAAACAATTCTGTATAAAAATAAGTAACCAGCGCCCAGGACTGATATCTGCTCACTATAATAAAGACCCCCTAAATAGGTCTAAAAAACAGAACATAGATTAGGATATATAGGAGCGCCACTGGCTAAGATATACCACAGGAGTCAAAATATTAAAATCAAATATTTATACAAGTCTTTAATAATTGACAAAAAATGACAAAATTTGACAAAAATTAACAAAAATTTTTAACAAATGATGAGATCAGAATGTTGAACCAAACTAATGAACTCACTATAGTACAAAATCTAGGGAAAATAACCCTTTGATTCCTACTACATGAATACAATCCAGAAATGGATTGGTACAGCTCATAAATTTAAAATAGAGTCGTGAAACGTAAGTGTCAATATAACCATAACAATGAAAAACTGATTTCAAATAAAGGAAAAAATGAAGAAAAAAAAAAAAAAATATATAATAGTGAAGATAACAATCCAATTAAGGATTAGTTTCTTAGTGAAGGACCCATATTTTTGAGCCTCAAAATAAATTCATTTATCAAATTTAGAATAGATAGTGATAGAAATTGGGATAAAAATGTATACATATATAGGAACAAATCAAATCCCTGCAATATATAATACTCTTGAGTGTAATGTGCAATAATATAGTACAATCCAAAAATAAGTGAATTAAAGCAATACAATCAAATTATTGAGTCAATGCAATACTATCAAAGTTGGGTGGGTCTCACCATTTATAAACCTAAAACTCAACTAGGCTGGTACCAGCTGTAATTCTATTAGCTTTGGGACACACTGGTCTATTCAAATAATAAACTTACATAATAATTGATATAAATCTAATTATAAATTCATATCAAGTAACAAATTAGATAATAAACTTTTCCAATAGTTGATATAAATCTAGTTATAAATTCATATCAAATAACAAATTAAAAAACAATTAAAACATTTTAAATGATCGAATGAAATTATTGTAAGAAAAAATTGTCCAAAAGATATTGTCCAAAAAATATATCAAATCCTGATGAAATGTAAATGGTAGTTCCTTCCTTAAAAGTAAAAGTCCTTGAGTCTATTGAAGTCCAAAGTCCTAATCCTTTGATAGATGTGTATATATAAAAAAACCTAGAAAAAAGGAAAAAAAGTGCACTAAACAAAATGTGCTTACTGGGTATGGACTATTGGAAATAGTCTTACCGTTCAAAAAGCCCGGTCCTGGATATGATTAGCCTCTCAATCTTAATTTTCGGATAGTCGTCTACGCGTTTCGGCCCTCTCAATGGGGCCTTTTTCAAGACATGTGGAGGCTTAATCAATGTTGACCTTTTATATATTTTTGTATTGGGCGTTTCACAAAATAGCGCCAAAAAATTGCGCCAAAGAAATCCCGCCGAAAATTGAGTCCGATATTGCCAGTTTGTTTGTTGCCACTCTGTCTCACTTCCGCTCAAAAACCGGATGTCTATGTTGTAGGTGCTTCCGGTTTTTTACCACTTCCGGTGTCGCGGAACGGGCAAGGAGAAACAACAAATTTTCGGCTAGACCGGATGTCAATATGTGCGGTTCTTCCGGTTTGAAGAAACCATTTTGGAAAAGGGCAAATTTTGACTGATATCGGGCTAATATATCCAGGACTTACAATGTTTATCATGTATATTTATTTCCATGACAATATAACCCTATTTTATGTTGTATTTTTCAGTATCTCATATATAATAAACTTAAATACCAATTGAAATAAAATCGTTGTTATATAAAATTCGTAAGTGGAGTGAGTATATGGAAAATTAAAAAATAATAAATAATAATAAATAATAAATAATAATAAAAAATAATAATAAAAAATAAAGTTTGCAAAATTATATATATAAAATATATATATAGAGAAAAATATAAAAAATATAAAAAATATATAAAATATATATATAAAAAATATATATAAAATATATATAAAAAATATATATATAAAAAAGATATTTAATATCTTGGAGGGATTAAAGATATTTTTTATTTTGTATTTAACTTTCAATGTGTTTAAATCTAGGTCTAAATTCATTAATCTAATGATGGATTTGTGCATGATATTAGGTATTATCTAGACTGAATTCAATGCTGGATTTGTGCATTATACTTTCATTAGATATTGTTTACTACCTTCAAACCGGAAGAACCGCACATATTGACATCCGGTCTAGCCGAAAATTTGTTGTTTCTCCTTGCCCGTTCCGCGACACCGGAAGTGGTAAAAAACCGGAAGCACCTACAACATAGACATCCGGTTTTTGAGCGGAAGTGAGACAGAGTGGCAACAAACAAACTGGCAATATCGGACTCAATATTCGGCGGGATTTCTTTGGCGCAATTTTTTGGCGCTATTTTGTGAAACGCCCAATACAAAAATATATAAAAGGTCAACATTGATTAAGCCTCCACATGTCTTGAAAAAGGCCCCATTGAGAGGGCCGAAACGCGTAGACGACTATCCGAAAATTAAGATTGAGAGGCTAATCATATCCAGGACCGGGCTTTTTGAACGGTAAGACTATTTCCAATAGTCCATACCCAGTAAGCACATTTTGTTTAGTGCACTTTTTTTCCTTTTTTCTAGGTTTTTTTATATATACACATCTATCAAAGGATTAGGACTTTGGACTTCAATAGACTCAAGGACTTTTACTTTTAAGGAAGGAACTACCATTTACATTTCATCAGGATTTGATATATTTTTTGGACAATATCTTTTGGACAATTTTTTCTTACAATAATTTCATTCGATCATTTAAAATGTTTTAATTGTTTTTTAATTTGTTATTTGATATGAATTTATAACTAGATTTATATCAACTATTGGAAAAGTTTATTATCTAATTTGTTACTTGATATGAATTTATAATTAGATTTATATCAATTATTATGTAAGTTTATTATTTGAATAGACCAGTGTGTCCCAAAGCTAATAGAATTACAGCTGGTACCAGCCTAGTTGAGTTTTAGGTTTATAAATGGTGAGACCCACCCAACTTTGATAGTATTGCATTGACTCAATAATTTGATTGTATTGCTTTAATTCACTTATTTTTGGATTGTACTATATTATTGCACATTACACTCAAGAGTATTATATATTGCAGGGATTTGATTTGTTCCTATATATGTATACATTTTTTATCCCAATTTCTATCACTATCTATTCTAAATTTGATAAATGAATTTATTTTGAGGCTCAAAAATATGGGTCCTTCACTAAGAAACTAATCCTTAATTGGATTGTTATCTTCACTATTATATATTTATTTTTTTTTTTCTTCATTTTTTCCTTTATTTGAAATCAGTTTTTCATTGTTATGGTTATATTGACACTTACGTTTCACGACTCTATTTTAAATTTATGAGCTGTACCAATCCATTTCTGGATTGTATTCATGTAGTAGGAATCAAAGGGTTATTTTCCCTAGATTTTGTACTATAGTGAGTTCATTAGTTTGGTTCAACATTCTGATCTCATCATTTGTTAAAAATTTTTGTTAATTTTTGTCAAATTTTGTCATTTTTTGTCAATTATTAAAGACTTGTATAAATATTTGATTTTAATATTTTGACTCCTGTGGTATATCTTAGCCAGTGGCGCTCCTATATATCCTAATCTATGTTCTGTTTTTTAGACCTATTTAGGGGGTCTTTATTATAGTGAGCAGATATCAGTCCTGGGCGCTGGTTACTTATTTTTATACAGAATTGTTTTGTCTTTACCTAAACAAGTAACAGCAGCCGGACACAGGAGTCGATCCTTTGCGATTTTTTGCAGATTTTTTGAGAATTTTTTTTTTTTGGGAATTTTTCGGAATTTATAATTTGTTATTTGTAGTATTTCTCTATAATAATTTCGTAAAGGAATTTTTAAAGCATTTTAGCAATTTTTGAAGTAACCATTTTAGAAACAATCTGACATACATTAAATATCTGTTAATTTTATTTTTAAAAAATGGAAACTTCTCTCTCTATTAGAAATCTAAGAGCTGATGTGAGCTCTGATATAAATATAGCCCTGAATAGGGATAACGCTACAGGTACAAATATTGTAACTGATATTAATACTATTTTCAAGAATTTAGAAAAGTTGTTGATATCTGAGACCAAGTATAAAATTGAGATTTCTTTTTTGAAAAAATGCCTTGAATTGAATATTGTACCTAAAGGTTTGATGATAAACAAAGATTGCTCATTCAATACCAACTCAAAAGAGTTTACCGATAACTGGAATAAAGTTATTACTGAGGCTTCACAAGATTTAATGAGACTCATTATCAAATATAGAGAGCTGTTATTAACTCAATTAGATTCTGAGATATCGATTGAAGAGAAAAATATGGAATTATATAAAGATTCCCAGACTTTTAAGGAGAAACAAGAACATCTTTATGCTAAAATAAACAAACTTAAAGACGACACCATTGCTAAAAAAACCAAAAAAATCAATAGGGACCTCAACGCAATTCAAGAGAATTCTGAAAACCCTGAAAACAACGGGAACGATCCAATGTTAATTGAATCAGTGATAACAACTAATTCAACAAAGGCTTCAATCAAAGAAAATTGGATAGAGACTTATCCCAAAGAGGGTCACCCAAATAGACCTATTAACAACATACGAGGACAAAGAGCACATAGAAATATGACAAACAGCTCCTCCTATAGACCACAGTTAAGAAGACCATATGATGATAATAATCAAGACTACCAACAAAGAGAAAATCCAAATATGGGATATCAAAGACCCTATGTGAACAATAGAAATCATAGAGGTTACAACACACATGGAGAAAATTGGCATAATAATTACCGTCACCATTATAGATCTTATGGAAACTATGGGAACTATGAGCCTTACAACACATCTCAATACCAATCAAGAAGAAATTACCAACCATTAAGTTGGTTTAATGGGTATAACCCTAGATCTCACCAGTCATTTATGAATAAAGGAAATCATGGGCAGTTCCCACAGAGGTATGGCAATTCAGACTTCGACCAACAACATCGACCAAGAGACCAACAGGGCGATTACCAATATAGTGACCAGATGATGAACCATCCTCCCCAAAGAAATTATAGGGGACCACACCAAGATTGGAGAAACAACACCATTGAGGTAACCAACAGGTTTTCCCCTCTGGCAACTCCAAACATAAGAAAACCAACTGATACACCTAGAGACGATAATTATGCAGCATCCACATCCACCACTCCTTTTTTAGAGGTGGGCCGGAACGATCCTCCAGTGTTGGAACAAAGAGGGAAAAGGAAGCAGATTGCATTGGAAGATGTGGATACCCCAGTAAAAAGAAGACACACAGGGGACGAAGGTCGGGATCTAGATATAAGAACAGACCCCATCTGGTCAAAACAACATCAGAAACACTAAAAATTGGACAAGTCACAGATGAAAAAGATAAAAATAAGGATAGAAAAGGGGATGTTAAAGGAATCTATAATTTGAGTAACATAAATTTGGAAAGTGAAGAAAAAGAATTGTTAGGGTTGGGTCTTTCATATGCTCCTTCCAGAGGATTGGACAAGTTCCAAACATATCTAAATACGAAGGAGTTTATTAGAAAACTCACATTGAAGAGATATTTCTTAAAGTCACCAATAGAGAGAAGTGCTTTTTCCTCAGGAATCACCACAACAGAGGACCAATTCCAACACTCTGATCTGAAACCGAAGTCGCATTTCTACCCCACCCACTGTAAAGGACCGGCTATCGAAGCATTCGAAACAATGGTATGCAACGACATAAAGAAATTAAAAGCAAACAAGGCATATAAAAGAAATCTCAGTGCCCAACAATTCAACACCATATCTAAATTAGAAAAGAACCACGACATAGTCATTAAATCGGCCGATAAAGGTGGGGGGATCGTGATAATGAACAAGACGGACTACAAGAAAGAATCTGGAAGAATTTTAGGAGACAAAGCCACCTATGAAGTTTTGAAAGCCAACCCAACTAATGAATACAAGAGAACCCTCGACGATCTACTCACTGAAGCTAACGAATTGGGTATCCTCAACAATAATGAATTCCGTTATTTAAGCGTGAAACATCCTAAGATCCCAGTACTGTATCACCTGCCTAAAATTCATAAGAACTTAGCCAACCCACCCGGACGGCCAATAATATCAGGCATAGGATCGGTGTCGAGCAATTTATCTGAATATATAGATAAAAAACTTCAACCATACGTTAGATCATTACCATCATATCTAAGGGACTCCACCGAAGTATTGAATATTCTTAATGACATGGAATGGGATGAAAGCTACATCTTAATCACTAGTGATGTAACATCACTATACACCTCAATCCCACATAGGGATTAGAGTCCATTAGTCACTTCTTAGATAAAGATGACAGTATGCCACAAACCCAAAAGAGGTTCATACTGGACGGAATTGAATATATCCTTCAACATAACTATTTCTATTGTGATAATGTGTTCTATCGACAAGTGTGTGGGACAGCCATGGGGACCAGGTTCGCGCCTAGTTACGCCAATCTCTATATGGGAAAATGGGAAGCTATTTTTTGGGATTCCTGTCCGGCGGGCGCGGACCTGGTCCTATATAAAAGGTATATAGATGACCTCCTAATCATCTGGAAGGGGAGTGAAGAAGATCTAAGACACACACTAGAAGTAATGAATCTGAACCAGTCCAATTTAAGATTTACCAACACCATCAGCAAGGATCACATCACTTTTCTAGATCTGGACATAAAAGTGATAAAGGGAAGAATTGTAACATCCACCCACTTCAAGGAAGTAGATTCGAACAATTATATCCATCACACAAGCTGCCATCATAAGAAATGGATATCGAATATCCCGAAAGGACAACTGTTACGAATCCGAAAAAATTGTTCAAGTGAAGAAATGTGGACCAAGCAATCATCAATGCTAAAAACCAGATTCTTGGAAAGAGGATATGATGAATCCCTTGTGGATAAGACCATCACAGAAGTGAACAACATAAAAAGAGATTCTCTTCTCACATACAAAGTGAGACCAACTAAAGACAAGTTTGAAGGCCTGAAAATTCCTTTTATAACCCAATATGGTGAAAGGAAAAAGGTAATTGAAGATATAATCAAGAGACACTGGCATATACTCAGAAATGATGATATTATAGGCGAACATCTAACAGAACAACCCAATTTTGTCTATAGAAAGGCCAATAATCTAAAATCCATTCTGGCTCCAAGTATACCCAAAGAAAATAAAGCTAAAAATTCCTTAGACATTATGGGCAAAAAATTATGCGGTTTCTATCCATGCCATTTTTGTAAAGCATGCTCACATGGAATAAAAACCAGCACGATCAAGTCTAAAGTTTCAAATGAAGTCTTTCACATTAAACAAACTATAAGATGTACTGACCATTCTGTAGTTTATTTGGTCGAGTGTGGATGTGGCCTGCAATATGTGGGCCAGACATCTAGAAAACTGAGAGACCGAATCCGGGAACATTTGCTACAGATCAAATGGAAGAAGGTTGATTTACCACTCTATAAACACTTCAAAGAAGTACATGATGGAAGTGATAAGAGCTTGAAATATATGGGAATATGTAAAGTGAATAAAGATTGGAGAGGAGGGGATATGGAATCAAAATTATTGAAAATAGAATCAAAATGGATCTTTAACCTGGACTGTATCCATCCAAAAGGTCTCAATGCTGACTTTGAGATCGTCCACCTCTTCTGATAAACAAATCAATCTTTCTCATTTATTTCTTGAACCTCAGTTTAAACTTAATTTGAATCCCACAAAAATAACCCACATAGGGCAATCCAAAGAAATCTATAGGTCCTAGCATTCTCTTTAAGATCTGAAAAATACTTATAGGTCTCAGTACAAAATTCATCTGATTATTCAACAGTAAAGAAAAGATGTCTAACATTAGATTAAGAAATTTTGTGAACCTCATTTGTAAACTTTTTAAGCTAATTGGAGTTTATCAAAAGTAATCCATATTGAGTAATATGTCTCAGTATCTTCTCAAAGAAAAAGATATTGTTGATTAGCCAAATAAAGGTAGTAAACAATATCTAATGAAAGTATAATGCACAAATCCAGCATTGAATTCAGTCTAGATAATACCTAATATCATGCACAAATCCATCATTAGATTAATGAATTTAGACCTAGATTTAAACACATTGAAAGTTAAATACAAAATAAAAAATATCTTTAATCCCTCCAAGATATTAAATATCTTTTTTATATATATATTTTTTATATATATTTTATATATATTTTTTATATATATATTTTATATATTTTTTATATTTTTTATATTTTTCTCTATATATATATTTTATATATATAATTTTGCAAACTTTATTTTTTATTATTATTTTTTATTATTATTTATTATTTATTATTATTTATTATTTTTTAATTTTCCATATACTCACTCCACTTACGAATTTTATATAACAACGATTTTATTTCAATTGGTATTTAAGTTTATTATATATGAGATACTGAAAAATACAACATAAAATAGGGTTATATTGTCATGGAAATAAATATACATGATAAACATTGTAAGTCCTGGATATATTAGCCCGATATCAGTCAAAATTTGCCCTTTTCCAAAATGGTTTCTTCAAACCGGAAGAACCGCACATATTGACATCCGGTCTAGCCGAAAATTTGTTGTTTCTCCTTGCCCGTTCCGCGACACCGGAAGTGGTAAAAAACCGGAAGCACCTACAACATAGACATCCGGTTTTTGAGCGGAAGTGAGACAGAGTGGCAACAAACAAACTGGCAATATCGGACTCAATTTTCGGTGGGATTTCTTTGGCGCAATTTTTTGGCGCTATTTTGTGAAACGCCCAATACAAAAATATATAAAAGGTCAACATTGATTAAGCCTCCACATGTCTTGAAAAAGGCCCCATTGAGAGGGCCGAAACGCGTAGACGACTATCCGAAAATTAAGATTGAGAGGCTAATCATATCCAGGACCGGGCTTTTTGAACGGTAAGACTATTTCCAATAGTCCATACCCAGTAAGCACATTTTGTTTAGTGCACTTTTTTTCCTTTTTTCTAGGTTTTTTTATATATACACATCTATCAAAGGATTAGGACTTTGGACTTCAATAGACTCAAGGACTTTTACTTTTAAGGAAGGAACTACCATTTACATTTCATCAGGATTTGATATATTTTTTGGACAATATCTTTTGGACAATTTTTTCTTACAATAATTTCATTCGATCATTTAAAATGTTTTAATTGTTTTTTTAATTTGTTATTTGATATGAATTTATAACTAGATTTATATCAACTATTGGAAAAGTTTATTATCTAATTTGTTACTTGATATGAATTTATAATTAGATTTATATCAATTATTATGTAAGTTTATTATTTGAATAGACCAGTGTGTCCCAAAGCTAATAGAATTACAGCTGGTACCAGCCTAGTTGAGTTTTAGGTTTATAAATGGTGAGACCCACCCAACTTTGATAGTATTGCATTGACTCAATAATTTGATTGTATTGCTTTAATTCACTTATTTTTGGATTGTACTATATTATTGCACATTACACTCAAGAGTATTATATATTGCAGGGATTTGATTTGTTCCTATATATGTATACATTTTTTATCCCAATTTCTATCACTATCTATTCTAAATTTGATAAATGAATTTATTTTGAGGCTCAAAAATATGGGTCCTTCACTAAGAAACTAATCCTTAATTGGATTGTTATCTTCACTATTATATATTTTTTTTTTTTTCTTCATTTTTTCCTTTATTTGAAATCAGTTTTTCATTGTTATGGTTATATTGACACTTACGTTTCACGACTCTATTTTAAATTTATGAGCTGTACCAATCCATTTCTGGATTGTATTCATGTAGTAGGAATCAAAGGGTTATTTTCCCTAGATTTTGTACTATAGTGAGTTCATTAGTTTGGTTCAACATTCTGATCTCATCATTTGTTAAAATTTTTTGTTAATTTTTGTCAAATTTTGTCATTTTTTGTCAATTATTAAAGACTTGTATAAATATTTGATTTTAATATTTTGACTCCTGTGGTATATCTTAGCCAGTGGCGCTCCTATATATCCTAATCTAAGTTAGTAAATAGTTAATAACTATTTACTAACTAGTCTACCTAGTTAAAATAAATACAAACTTACCTGTGAAATAAAAATAAAACCTAAGATAGCTACAATGTAATATTAGTTATATTGTAGCTAGCTTAGGTTTTATTTTATAGGTAAGTATGTATTTAGTTTTAAATATGAATTATTTAGGTAATAATTGTAAATTTTATTTAGATTTATTTTAATTATATTTAAGTTAGGGGGTGTTAGGGTTAGGGTTACGTTAGGGTTAGGTTTAGGGGTTAATAGTTTTTTATAGCGGCAGTATGGGTGGACAGCAGATATGGGGTTAATAATCTTTCAATAGTGTTTGCGATGCGGAAGGGCGGCAGTTTAGGGGTTAATAACTGTAATATAAGTGGCGGTGATGTTAGGGGCAGCAGATTAGGGGTGTTTAGACGTGGGGTTTATGTTCGGGTGTTAGGTTTAAAGGTAACTTTTTCTTTCCCCATAGACATCAATGGGGTTGCGTTACGAAGCTTTTGTTTCCGCGATCGCAGGTGTTAGACTTTTTTTTTGCCGGCTCTCCCCATTGATGTCTATGGGGAAATCGTGCACGAGTACGTTAAAGCAGCGCTTGTATTTGGGTGAGGTATGGAGCTCAACACAAACATATCGCCTGCACAAGCCTACTTGAGCATTGAAAATAACGTACAAGTAATTAGCGAGCAGCCATAACGCAAAACTCGTAATCTGGCTGTGTGTTGGTTATGCAAAACTGGGGAATAGGTAATAATGATCTATCTTTTAAAACAATAAATTTTTTTGGTGTAGACTGTCCCTTGAATGTAAAAATTAATGAATAAATGACGGGTTTCTAAAAATACTCTTAAAAACAGGTGCACTTTCATTCATTTAACTTTACATTGAAGCTTCTTTTTTAAAATACTTACCGTAAGTTTTCTTTATGTAAAGCAGACCAGAGCTCCTCCACCCGCAGCTCCTTTATTAGTTAGCATATTGATAAGGAATCTAGCTTCTTCCAATTGTTGCGTGCCTCACAAGCTGGACGCCAAAGGGGGCACGCAACGATTGGAGGAATCCAGATTCGTCATCGCTATGCTAACTTCAGCAGGAGATGCGGGCGGAGGATCGCCAGTCTGCTTTTCATAAAGAAAAGGTAAGTATTTTAAAAAAGATGCTTCAATGTAAAGTTTAATGAATGAAAGTGCCCCTGTTTTTAAGAGTATTTTTAGATACTGGGCACTTATTCATTAAACTTTAATTTCACTTTAATATCATATAATATACAGAAAACCAAAAACCACCAGTGGTATAACAAATATATAAAAAAAATATGTAAAAATACCAAATTTTGAAGTAAAATAATACAATGGGTGAGAAAATAATGTAGATTGCAAAACCTATATTTTACCCTAGCTTTTTTAAATATGTCTTCTGCTGTCATTCTGGTGCTTTTTATATTGGTTTAAAACTTAACCCCTTCCTTCTGATAAACGTCAGCTCTTAGCGTCCAATCCTGCTTGCAGCTGATGAGTAGGTGTGGCACTAACACCTGCTCCTTGGAAATCTGCTGACCTGATAACCCTTATACGTACTCATAAATATTTTAGCCCATTTTTGCCTCATATACTTCTTATAACTACAGATTAGATATATATGTGGGGGGGGGGGAGTTGTACTCCTTCTAGCCAACCAGGGAGCAGTTATTTCATAATTAAATTAATAAATAAAATATTTTAGAGCCTCAATAGCATACGGAACTCAATAGCATACTGAGCAACAGATCTTGTACCTTGCTGAATGGACATGAGCCCTTTAGCAGCAGAGGAGGAGCGAACCGGAACATCAAATACCCTTCAAAAGGAGGTCACAAATTCAGGGTAATTTGAAAATCACAGGTTTATTAGTCTCCCACAAGGGATTAGCCCAGGCAAGAGCTGTGTCAGAGAGTAACAAGATGAGAAATCCCACCATAGCTCTGTCAGAGGGAAACGCCTGAGGTAGCATCTCAAAGTAAATGCCCACCTGGTTCAAAAACCCTCTGCACTGAATAGGATCGCCTCCATATCTCTGAGGTAGAGGTGCAGAACCGGACATGCTCCTGGTAGGCTAGGTGCAGCAGCGGAAACAGGAGCAGCCATAACTTGTGGGACACTTTGGTCCAAATGTGCAGTGCAAGTCAGCAGGGTTTGCAGGGCTAGTGCAAATTGATCCAAGCGGTGATCCTGTTCATCCATCGTAGTAATGATGGCAGGTAAAGGTGGATTATTAGCACCATCAGGATTCATGGCCTTTGCGTAATGTCAGGGTGCCAGGAATCACACTGAGACGAGAAGTGCAAAAATAATCACACCTTTATTAATAACAAAAAAATTATAAAAAGTCCACAAGTCAAATAACAAACCAGGAGTCAAAACCAGAGCTGGTAGTCAGACGAGCCGAGTCAGGAGCCAATGCTAATAGTCAGACGAGCCGTAACCAGGAACAAGGAAAACAGCAGATTCAGGAACAAGCCAGAGATCAGGAACCAGGAAGGACGTCAGACAGCCAGGTAATACACAGGAACTCTCACAAACAGGTCTGAGACAATGCAAAGGCAAAGCATACTGAACAGAGGCCCTTTAAATAATAAGTGATGACATCACAATTCTGAGACTGCATCCTGTCTCACACAGATGATGCACACCAGTCTGGCCATAAAAGGAAGTGCAGGAAATGAGCAGCATCCCCCACAATGCACCATAGTCAGCAAGAGAGGTGAGTAAAATGGCTGCCAGCAGCACATCACAAATAAAACAGGGAAAAAACCCTGACAGAATTAAAGGTGAAAAAAATCATATTGGCTGTTGCAATCAGCCAATAGGATTGAGCTTTCATCCTATTGGCTGATCCAATCAGCCGAAAGGATTGAGCTTGCATTCTTTTGGCTGATTGGATCAGCCAATAGGATGAAAGCTCAATCCTATTGGCTGATTGCAACAGCCAATATGATTTTTTACCCTTTAATTCCTATTGGCAGATTAGAATTCTATCTTGGATAACGTACCTTAAAGGGAAACTTCATTCTTCGATGACCATCGGAAGAAAAGGATGCTCCACGCCGGATGTCTTGAAGATGGACCCGCTCCGCTCCGGATGGATGAAGATAGAAGATGCCGTCTGGATGAAGACTTCTGCTCGCTTGGATGAAGACTTGTTTCCCGGCTTCGAGGAGGACTTCTGCCTGCTTGGATGAAGACTTCTGCCGCCTGGATGAGGATGGATGTCCGGTCTTCGAAAACAATAAGTGGATCGTCAGAGGTTAGTGTCAGTTTTTTCTAAGGGTTTATTGGGTGGGTTTTATTTTTAGATTAGGGTTTGGGCAGTAAAAGAGCTAAATGCCCTTTTCAGGGCAATGGGGAGCTTAGGTTTATTTAGATAGGTTTTTATTTGGGGGGTTTGGTTGTGTGGGTGGTGGGTTTTACTGTTGGGGGGGTTTACAGGTAAAAGAGCTGATTTCTTTGGGACAATGCCCCGCAAAAGGCCCTTGTAAGGGCCGTTGGCAGTTTAGTGTAAGCTAGGTTTTTTTTTATTTTGGGGGGACTTTTTTATTTTGATAGGGCTATTAGATTAGGAGTAATTCTTTTTATTTTTGATCATTTCGTTTTTTATTTTGTGTAATTTAGTGTTTATTTCTTGTATTGTATTAATTTTATTTATTTTATTGTAATGTTAGGTTTTAGTGTAAGGCAGGTTAGGTTTTTTTTTACAGGTAAGTTTGTATTTTTTTTAGCTAGGCAGTTAGTAAATAGTTAATAACTATTTACTAACTAGTCTACCTAGTTAAAATAAATACAAACTTACCTGTGAAATAAAAATAAAACCTAAGATAGCTACAATGTAATATTAGTTATATTGTAGCTAGCTTAGGTTTTATTTTATAGGTAAGTATGTATTTAGTTTTAAATATGAATTATTTAGGTAATAATTGTAAATTTTATTTAGATTTATTTTAATTATATTTAAGTTAGGGGGTGTTAGGGTTAGGGTTACGTTAGGGTTAGGTTTAGGGGTTAATAGTTTTTTATAGCGGCAGTATGGGTGGACAGCAGATTAGGGGTTAATAATCTTTCAATAGTGTTTGCGATGCGGAAGGGCGGCAGTTTAGGGGTTAATAACTGTAATATAAGTGGCGGTGATGTTAGGGGCAGCAGATTAGGGGTGTTTAGACGTGGGGTTTATGTTCGGGTGTTAGGTTTAAAGGTAACTTTTTCTTTCCCCATAGACATCAATGGGGCTGCGTTACGAAGCTTTTGTTTCCGCGATCGCAGGTGTTAGACTTTTTTTTTGCCGGCTCTCCCCATTGATGTCTATGGGGAAATCGTGCATGAGTACGTTAAAGCAGCGCTTGTATTTGGGTGAGGTATGGAGCTCAACACAAACATATCGCCTGCACAAGCCTACTTGAGCATTGAAAATAACGTACAAGTAATTAGCGAGCAGCCATAACGCAAAACTCGTAATCTGGCTGTGTGTTGGTTATGCAAAACTGGGGAATAGGTAATAATGATCTATCTTTTAAAACAATACATTTTTTTGGTGTAGACTGTCCCTTGAATGTAAAAATTAATGAATAAATGACGGGTTTCTAAAAATACTCTTAAAAACAGGTGCACTTTCATTCATTTAACTTTACATTGAAGCTTCTTTTTTAAAATACTTACCATAAGTTTTCTTTATGTAAAGCAGACCAGAGCTCCTCCACCCGCAGCTCCTTTATTAGTTAGCATATTGATAAGGAATCTAGCTTCTTCCAATTGTTGCGTGCCTCACAAGCTGGACGCCAAAGGGGGCACGCAACGATTGGAGGAATCCAGATTCGTCATCGCTATGCTAACTTCAGCAGGAGATGCGGGCGGAGGATCGCCAGTCTGCTTTTCATAAAGAAAAGGTAAGTATTTTAAAAAAGATGCTTCAATGTAAAGTTTAATGAATGAAAGTGCCCCTGTTTTTAAGAGTATTTTTAGATACTGGGCACTTATTCATTAAACTTTAATTTCACTTTAATATCATATAATATACAGAAAACCAAAAGCCACCAGTGGTATAACAAATATATAAAAAAAATATGTAAAAATACCAAATTTTGAAGTAAAATAATACAATGGGTGAGAAAATAATGTAGATTGCAAAACCTATATTTTACCTTAGCTTTTTTAAATATGTCTTCTGCTGTCATTCTGGTGCTTTTTATATTGGTTTAAAACTTAACCCCTTCCTTCTGATAAACTTCAGCTCTTAGCGTCCAATCCTGCTTGCAGCTGATGAGTAGGTGTGGCACTAACACCTGCTCCTTGGAAATCTGCTGACCTGATAACCCTCATACGTACTCATAAATATTTTAGCCCATTTTTGCCTCATATACTTCTTATAGCTACAGATTAGATATATATGGGGGGGGGGTGGGGGGAGTTGTACTCCTTCTAGCCAACCAGGGAGCAGTTATTTCATAATTAAATTAATAAATAAAATATTTTAGAGCATAGGAGTGGAAAGGCATCATGCCTTACAACTATCTCTCAAAATTTGCCACCCCCTCTAAATCCTAATGGCATATACAACAGGCAAGATTAGCAATATAGAGAAGTACAGTTTATTGAGGGTTTTGTATTTTAGAGTTTAATTTCATTAATGTGGCTAAAGATAGCCAATGGAGCTACCGACAGCAAGGAGAAGTTAGGAAATATTAGTTTGACAGAGGCATTCATGATTGATTGTGTACAGATGTTTGGAGACTAGAGAGGATTGAGTAACAGTGGTCAAGCATGGATATGAAAAGTGGACTTGGCCATATTTGTCACAATAAGCTATAAGTAGGGGAATATTTTGTCAATAACTAATTAGAATTACGGAGCTTACTGATGTTCATCTTGTGGGCTGTCCATACATATTTTATTTAATTATTAGAGCAGTTCTGCAGCATACCACCAAGTAGTTCTACTAGGCTTTTATTTAAAAGGTTCCATGGTCAAACTAGGGTGTTAATCACTGCTCAACACTGGTCTGGCAGAAGGAGCTAATCACTACGTTATATGTGGCTGGCATCAAGGGTTAATCACTTTAAAGGACCAGTAAAGTTAAAATTAAACTTTCATGATTCAGACAGAGCATAGAATTTTAAACAACTTTCCAATTCACATCCAATGTTCTCCCCAGAAACGTTTTTAGTGGGTGCACCACCTGGCTGATTTTACTGACCACCCAGTTAAAATTGTAACCTATATAAAGCTAAAATTAGCTAATATTAAAAATGTTTGATTTTTATTGCATAATAAATACACTAATGTTAAATTACGCAATAGCTGAAAATTATATAATATTAGAAAACATTACACTGCCCCCACACGCCTACTTCATAATGCCGCCCAGCTACTTAATAATGCTGCCCGGCTACTTCATAATGCCGCCTGGCTACTTCATAATGCCTCAGTCAAGTGCAGGGTCCAACAAATAACAGCAACGTTTCTGGCAAACACTTAGGGGTCAATTTATTAATGTGCGAGAGGAAATGATACGATGTAGCGTATCATGTCCCTCACACATCGATAAATGCCGACAGCATAGGCTGTCGGCATTTATCATTGCACCAACAGTTCTTGTGAACTGCTGGTGCAATGCTGCCCCCTGCAGATTCACGGTCAATCGGCCACTAGCAGGGGGTGTCAATCAACCCGATCGTATCCGGGTTGATTTCTGTCAGCCGCCTCAGAGCAGGCTGACAGGTTATGGAGCAGCCGGAAACACGGGGCATCAAGCAACAACTTGAAACACGGGGCATCAAACAAACTTGTGTTTAAATAGTGTATTTTAGATCCTATAAAAACATATATATATGTATACTGCCACCTAGTGGTTGTAATTATTATTTACAAGCAAGTGAAGAAAAAATATATTTCTACCAAAAAACTGTCCAATCACATTCACGATTTAAGCCTTTAGGGGTCAAAATATCCTGTTCATTTTTATAATATGTTCCTAATTCCACCTCTCCTAGAGATTTAATTTATTCAACTATCTGAAAATTAAGTTTGATTACATTATGTCCAGCTTGCAAAAAATGTGATGAACTGGGGGCACAAGATTTTCTAACCTAATTAGATTTATGCTCTGAAATTCTTTCACGGGCCTCTCTTGTCATTTGTTTAACATAGAATAAAGAACACAGCAATTTATAATATAAATAACAAAGTTTGAACGACAGGTAAGAAAATAAATCTCTAATGGAGTATTACTTTCCTGTATAGGGATGGTAAATTTCCTACCCCTAATCATAGAATTACAGTTAATACAGGAAAGACAAGGGTAACATCCTATCTTAAGGTTACCTATAGAACCTTGTCTCATTATTTGTTTACCTCCAATATATGCTTTAACCAACTTATCCTTAATGTTGGGTCCCCTTTTATATGCTGCCATAGGGAAATCATGGAAAGCTTTAATTTCAGGATGGCAAGCCTGTAATACATGTCGATGTTTCCTTAAAACTTTCTTAACTTGATGACTTCTGGAGACAAATACTAACTTGTCTTGTTTGTGTACTACAACACACCTACACCAGGTGGCGCCATATTTCTTGAATAGAATATTCTCATATACAAATAATTCTTCAAAGTTACTCATGAAGATATTGGCATATATAGGGGCAACATTGGATCCCATGGCTATACCTTTCTTTTGAAAAAAGAAGGTATCTCTGAACAAAAAATAGCAGATCTACATTTTTCTAAAAAATCATAGGTATGTTTAATGTGTGATGATGATCTTATTACAAAAAATGTAATTAAGAAAAATTGCAATATTGGTAAAAATAGACCCTGAACCACAAATTCATCTTTGTGGATTTTAGGTAGACAGTATATTACTGGTCTTATTCAACATTTTACAAGTAAAAATTATCTCAGTTCTTCTAAAATAATTTTATCCTGAACTGCTTGTGTTAAGACATGATCAATCTCTTTATGAATTTAAATAGTTGGATCATAATGTAAAGGCTCATAAACTTCTTGGGCATTACGTTGACTTTCAATTTCTTTTATGTATTCATTTTGATATAAAATTACAAGTGCACCATCCTTGTCTGCCCCTTTAAAAATCAAATACTTTTTGGATTTAAGTGAGGATACTGTAAATGTGTCATGTCTTCTTTATATTGTGCACATTTCTTTTACAATCCAATATCCCTGCGTTGGAATCATTTTTAACATGTCTTATCACTAAATCAATACATTTATTGACACTGTGATCACTTATATTGGGATTGAATGTACTTTTGTTTTTAAAAAAAACCTACCCCCTCATAGGTTAATGTATCATTTAATACAGCTTACACCAAGTTTTTTGTCCTCTTTTTTGAAAACAATATTCTAAGTTTAATATCTTGAAAAAACAAACTATATTATTCTTGTTTAAGATGGAGCAAACTACCTTTATTTACAGGGCAATATGTTAATCCTTTATTTAACAATTGTAGTTCTGTATCTGAAATATTTTCCCAAGAAATATTGTGCACGTTATCAGTTTCTTTAAATGCAGAGTTCATGCAATTAGTCCCAATATACTGTAAACATGCTGTTTTTCCTAGTTTGCTGTATACATTTCCAAAGATTCAGCAAGAGACAAAGTCAATGTTTTTATTATATCTTGTTTCTGCATAATCACTATCCTCATTTAGGGTAACAGGATAACAAGTAACACCCGGGTAACCAATTTTATTTCAATATTACCTCTCCTTTCATGGAAGTAATCTTTGCTACTCACCGAGACTTTAACCTGATCAGTGGTTATTAGTGTGCTTTGTTGCGATCGCTCCACCGCACCTGCTGTGCTTTTTTGGCTCCCGTGGGTGGCAGTTTCCTGCAAATGTTTCCTTCCACCCCTCCGGTGTCATTGTCGGAATCCTCCATTGTTTAATGTGCAAAAAAGTCCCAAACACTTTTGTTTATTCAGAAGAAGAAGCACAACTTGTTTATTCATCTGTCTCAGGTTCCAGAGATTTCCTTAATTTTGCTCCGAAAGGAGAAATCAAGTAAGTGATTTGAAAAGGATAGCATCAAACAAATGGTATTACAACTACGTGCTGTTACTTATTCTGAGTATTTTAAAGTACAACGGATATCCCAGGTTTGTAGATGTCAACTTGCCCCACGCTGTTTGCCGACAGACCAGATTATTGTGAGAGGTTTAAAAGAATTTTGAACAAATGCTCATTTGACATCATCACTTGGACTGTCGAGTATGCACAGAGGGAAATAGCCATTAGATGAATATAAAATAATGGTGGATAATGTTACAAAGTCTGTTAATGACTATAAGAAAATATTAGAAGAAAGGAAACGCTCTAAGTCGATGAGTAAGATTATGAGTAAATTGATGAGTAAGATTAGGCCCAAGGAAATGTATACCACTGGACACAGAGGGTTGATCAAGGCGTTCCCTCCAAGCAATGTCCTCAGCGACAGAGGCAGAACAAGCACTGGGGAATGGTTAATAAAGGGATTATATATCTTTTTAAACAGTAAAAATTCTGACTATCCCTTTAAGCCACCAGGCAGGCCAATAGCAGCTGGTTCAGAGTCTATTTTTACCAATATTGCAATTTTTCTTGATACAATTTTATAACCTTTTGTAATGAGATCATCATCACATACAGGTATACCTCACTTTACAGCGCTTCACTTTACAGCGCTTCGCTAATACAGCACTTTGTGGAGCTGATGTTCAACCTCCAAGGATTTTGAAACAGTGCTGTAATCATCGTGAGATTGCGAGAAAAGTGACTGGCACCATTTTGTTATGTGCAGTTCATTTTGTTATGCATTACAGTGCAATCTGTGTCTCAGTGCTATAGTCTGGCAAATTGTACTACAGTGATTGTCACTATTTTACAGGTACAGTATTTATTGAATTGTAATTGAATACTGTGCTGTGTTAAAAGTAGCACTATTGCTCCCCTAATTAGCCCTTTTAGAATATGCACAGATCTCAACTTGTTTTTTGGCACTTTAAGACAGGATGTTTCCCTTGTCTTTCCTGTATTAAATGTAATTCTATGATTAGGGGTGGGGAAAATTACCATTCCTATACAGGAAAGGAATACTCCATTATCTTACCTGTCATTCAAACTTTGTAATTTATATTATAAAATGCTATGTTCTTTATTCTATGTTGGACAAACGACAAGAGAGGCCCGTGAAAGAATTTCTTGAGGCCCCAGTTTCATCACATCTTTTGCAAGCCGGACACAATGTAAGCCAACTTTGTTTTCAGATAGTTGAGCAAACTAAAACCCCTAGGAGAGGTGGAAATAGGGAGGCTCTTTTGAATAAAAGGGGAACATATTGGATACATTAATACTATAAACCCTAAAGGCTTAAATCGTTAATGTAATTAGACTATAATGTTCATGGGATATTTCCAGACCAATCCTGGGCAGTAGTTTTCTTATCCCAGCATCAAGTGGAAAGATAAGGAAAATACCAGAACTAAGTAACTGTATGATAGTTTGAAGGTATGAGGAAGTACAGGAACAAGTACCACAAACTGCAAGGGTTAATGAGGAGCAAGTTACAGGCCTAAGTGGGGTTTAAAAGTAAGCAGACAGTACAATGTTTCTGTGAATCAAAGGGTTAAACAGAAGAATGGTCGATAGGCAATGCAGGGTTCAGTAACAAGCAGGCAGTCCAATCTTTCTGAGTATCAAAAGGGTTAAGCAGTAGAATGGCCAATAGGCAATGCAGGTTTCAGTAAAAAGCAGGCAGTCCAGTAAAACACAATAGTAAACAGCAAAAAATAGCACCCAGGAGTACACAGAGGTAAACCTATACTAGGCCACTAACCGACTGAAGGAGATTATCTTAAATGTGTACAGGAAATGAGCAGAGCAGCAATCATGGCTCGCAGTGAGGATGTCACCACTGTGCGCCGCACAACAACCAGCTGCTGCCATGGCAACGGCCAGGTGGAGCGGGCGGCGGTATGACATAGAAAGTTTTTTGGGAGAAATGCATGTTTCAATTAGTTAAGAATTCAGATGTAACTAAGTTATGCTTCTAAGAATAATTTTAACACAAAGAAAACAATTTTTAAATGTTTTTATTTGTAGATATATATATATATATATATATATATATATATATATATATATATATATATATATATAAAATGACCACAAAGGGGGTAATTTTGTAATTTTCTGACTATCGAGAAAAAAAGAAAATATTTTTTCTTCCCTTGTTTGTAAATAATAATTTAATAATTACAACCACTAGGCGGCAGTATACACATGAATGTTTTTTTGTCACCTAAAAGATACTATCACCGAGATTACGAGTTTTGCAGTAACAGGGGTGCATTGCTAACGAACATTTTTTTTGGACAGCTCACTTAAGACAACGCTGGTATTACAGGTTTTTTTAAACCCGGCATTAGCCGCAAAAAGGTGAGCGTAGAGCAAAATTTAGCTCCACATCTCACCTCAATACCAGCATTGCTTATGGTAGCGGTGAGTTGGAAAAACGTGCTCGTGCACGATTTCCCCATAGGAATCAATGGGGCAGAATCGGCTGAAAAAAAAACACCTTCAAAAAAGCAGTGTTCAGCTCCTAATGCAGCCCCATTGATTCCTATGGGGAAACAAACGTTATGTCTACACCTAACACCCTAACATGAACCCCGAGTCTAAACACCCCTAATCTTACACTTATTAACCCCTAATCTGCCGCCCCCAACATCGCCGACACCTGCATAATATTATTAACCCCTAATCTGCCGCTCCGGACACCGCTGCCACCTACATTATCCCTATGAACACATATTCTTATGCCCCCAACATCGCCGACACCTACTTTTTATTTATTAACCCGTACTCTGCCGCCCCCAATGTCGCCGCCACCTAACTACACTTATTAACCCCTAATCTGCCGCCTCCAACGTCGCTATAATAAAGTTATTAACCCCTAAATCTAAGTCTAACCCTAACCCCACCTAATTTAAATATAATTTAAAATAATCTAAATAAAATTACTATCATTAACTAAATTATTCCTATTTAAAACTAAATACTTACCTATAAAATAAACCCTAAGATAGCTACAATATAACTAATAGTTACATTGTAGCTAGCTTAGGGTTTATTTTTATTTTACAGGCAACTTTGTATTTATTTTAACTAGGTAGAATAGTTATTAAATAGTTATTAACTATTTAATAACTACCTAGTTAAAATAAGTACAAATTTACCTGTAAAATAAACCCTAACCTAAGTTACAATTACACCTAACACTACACTATCATTAAATAAATTAACTAAATTACCTACAATTAATTACAATTAAATTAAATAAACTAAAGTACGAAAAAAACACTAAATTACAGAAAAAAATAAAATAATTACAATAATTTTAAACTAATTACACCTAATCTAAACCCCCTAATAAAATAAAAAAGCCCCCCAAAATAATAAAAATCCCTACCCTATACAAAATTACAAATAGCCCTTAAAAGGGCTTTTTGCGGGGCATTGCCCCAAAGTAATCAGCTCTTTTACCTGTAAAAAAAAATACAATTCCCCCCCAACATTAAAACCCACCACCCACACTCCCAACCCTACTCTAAAACCCAGCCAATCCCCCCTTAATAAAACCTAACACTACCCCCTTGAAGATCACCCTACCGTGAGACGTCTTCACCCAGCCGGGCACAAGTGGTCCTCCAGAGGGTCAGAAGTCTTCATCCGATCCGGGCAGTAGAGGACCTCCAGAGTGGGGAAGAAGTCTTCATCCAGGCGGCATCTTCAATCAGCCAATAGGATTGAGCTCACATTCTATTGGCTGTTCCAATCAGCCAATAGAATGCAAGCTCAATCCTATTGGCTGATTAGATCAGCCAATAGGATTGAACTTCAATCCTATTGGCTGATTGCATCAGCTAATAGGATTTTTCCTACCTTAATTCCGATTGGCTGATAGAATCCTATCAGCCAATCAGAATTCAAGGGACGCCATCTTGGATGACGTCATTTACATGAATATTCATTCATCGTGTAGTCGTCGGTCTGGATGGATGCTCCACGTCGGCTGGCTTCAAGATGGACCCGCTCCGGATGGATGAACATAGAAGATCCGCCTGGATGAAGACTTCTGCCCCTCTGGAGGTCCTCTTCTGCCCGGATCGGAATAAAGGCTTCTGCCCCTCTGGAGGACCACTTGTGCCCGGCTGGGTGAAGACGTCTCACGGTAGGGTGATCTTCAAGTGGGTAGTGTTAGGTTTTATTAAGGGTGGATTGGCTGGGTTTTAGAGTTGGGTTGGGAGTGTGGGTGGTGGTTTTTAATGTGGGGGGGTATTGTATTTTTTTTTACAGGTAAAAGAGCTGATTACTTTGGGGCAATGCCCCGCAAAAAGCCCTTTTAAGGGCTATTTGTAATTTAGTATAGGGTAGGGATTTTTATTATTTTGGGGGCCTTTTTTATGTTATTAGGGGGTTTAGATTAGGTGTAATTAGTTTAAAATTCTTGTCATTATTTTATTTTTTTCTGTAATTTAGTGGGGGGGGTTTCCGTACTTTAGTTTATTTAATTTAATTGCAATTAATTGTAGGTAATTTAGTTAATTTATTTAATGATACTGTAGTGTTAGGTTTAATTGTAACTTAGGTTAGGGTTTATTTTACAGGTAAATTTGTACTTATTTTAACTAGGTAGTTATTAAATAGTTAATAACTATTTAGTGACTATTCTAGCTAGTTAAAATAAATACAAAGTTGCCTGTAAAATAAGAATAAACCCTAAGATGGCTACAATGTAACTATTAGTTATATTGTAGCTATTTTAGAGTTTATTTTATAGGTAAGTATTTAGTTTTAAAAAGGAATAATTTAGTTAATGATAGTAATTTTATTTCGTTTTATTTAAATTATATTTAAGTTGGGGGGGTTAGACTTAGGGTTAGACCTAGGTTTAGGGGTTAATAACGTTAATATAGTAGCGGCGACATTGGGGGCGGCAGATTAGGGGTTAATAAATGTAGGTAGGTGTCGGCGATGTTAGGGACGGCAGATTAGGGGTTAATAAAATTTAACTAGTGTTTGCGGGGCGGGAGTGCGATGGTTTAGGGGTTAATATATTTATTAAAGTGGCGGCGATGTCCGGTC
The DNA here is from genome assembly GCF_027579735.1 of Bombina bombina. Taxonomy (NCBI): domain Eukaryota; kingdom Metazoa; phylum Chordata; class Amphibia; order Anura; family Bombinatoridae; genus Bombina; species Bombina bombina. Next base: position 1,036,944,730 of record NC_069499.1, read on the forward strand.
GGCAGATTAGGGGTTAAAAACTTTATTTAAGTGTTTCTGATGTGGGGGGGGCCTCGGTTTAGGGGTTAATAGGTAGTTTATGGGTGTTAGTGTACTTTTTAGCACTTTAGTTGAGAGTTTTATGTTACGGCATTAGCCCATAAAACTCTTAACTACTGACTTTTAAATGCGGTAGGAGTGTTGACAGGAGAGGGCCTACCGCTCACTTCTTCCAAGACTCGTAATACCGGCGTTAGGCAAGTCCCATTGAAAAGATAGGATACGCAATTTACTTAAGGGGATTTGCGGTAAGCTCGAGTCGGGGAAAAAAGTGAGGGGTACACCTGTACCTGCAAGACTCGTAATATCAGCGGGCGTTAGAAAGCAGGCTGGCAAAATCTTCTGTGGAGAACACTATCTATTATCTAAATATGCACACTCTTTTTCCATATGCACACTTTCTGAGACCCCAGCTCCTACTGAGCATGCACAAGATTCACAGAATATACTTTTGAAATATACTTTGAAATTTGTCAGAAACAAATCTACTACTCGTGAAATTCAAACTAAGTGCTAAGTACATTGTCTTTTTATTTTGCATTTATTGATTATGCTAATCTACTGTGTTTAGTGGTCCTTTAAAGGGACGTTTTAGTGTAAAAATAAAATGCTCCATTTTGTTTATAAATTAATTGACTTTCCCCACTGCACACTTCCATGCCATTCCAGACTAAAGGCAGTTAGAGGATAGATGTGTTTATTGCTCCTGATTGGCTCACATGGCATTCAGAGTTAGCAACTTTGAAAGGATTAAACACATAGTGATGGGAGAGAATTGTTTTAAACATAAAGGGCTGGATTACAAGTGGAGCGCTAAATTATTGTGCGCCTGCAAACGGCAAATTTGGGGCACTTTTAGAAAACAAACCAGAGATCGGATCTCTTGTTAACTTTCTGAGGGCTAATTACTACTGTGAACTTGCAGTAGCAATAACCAGCCACTTGTAATGTGAACTGTGTGTTCCCAGTACATTAATATCTGTATATATATATATATATATATATATATATATATATATATATATATATATATATATACAGGGAGTGCAGAATTATTAGGCAAGTTGTATTTTTGAGGATTCATTTTATTATTGAACAACAACCATGTTCTCAATGAACCCAAAAAACTCATTAATATCAAAGCTGAATAGTTTTGGAAGTAGTTTTTAGTTTGTTTTTAGTTATAGCTATTTTAGGGGGATATCTGTGTGTGCAGGTTACTATTACTGTGCATAATTATTAGGCAACTTAACAAAAAACAAATATATACCCATTTCAATTATTTATTTTTACCAGTGAAAACAATATAACATCTCAACATTCACAAATATACATTTCTGACATTCAAAAACAAAACAAAAACAAATCAGTGACCAATATAGCCACCTTTCTTTGCAAGGACACTCAAACGCCTGCCATCCATGGATTCTGTCAGTGTTTTGATCTGTTCACCATCAACATTGCGTGCAGCAGCAACCACAGCCTCCCAGACACTGTTCAGAGAGGTGTACTGTTTTCCCTCCTTGTAAATCTCACATTTGATGATGGACCACAGGTTCTCAATGGGGTTCAGATCAGGTGAACAAGGAGGCCATGTCATTAGATTTTCTTCTTTTATACCCTTTCTTGCCAGCCACGCTGTGGAGTACTTGGACGCGTGTGATGGAGCATTGTCCTGCATGATAATCATGTTTTTCTTGAAGGATGCAGACTTCTTCCTGTACTACTGCTTGAAGAAGGTGTCTTCCAGAAACTGGCAGTAGGACTGGGAGTTGAGCTTGACTCCATCCTCAACCCGAAAAGGCCCCACAAGCTCATCTTTGATGATATCAGCCCAAACCAGTACTCCACCTCCACCTTGCTGGCGTCTGAGTCGGACTGGAGCTCTCTGCCCTTTACCAATCCAGCCACGGGCCCATCCATCTGGCCCATCAAGACTCACTCTCATTTCATCAGTCCATAAAACCTTAGAAAAATCAGTCTTGAGATATTTCTTGGCCCAGTCTTGACGTTTCAGCTTGTGTGTTTTGTTCAGTGGTGGTCGTCTTTCAGCCTTTCTAACCTTGGCCATGTCTCTGAGTATTGCACACCTTGTGCTTTTGGGCACTCCAGTGATGTTGCAGCTCTGAAATATGGCCAAACTGGTGGCAAGTGGCATCTTGGCAGCTGCACGCTTGACTTTTCTCAGTTCATGGGCAGTTATTTTGCGCCTTGGTTTTTCCACACGCTTCTTGCGACCCTGTTGACTATTTTGAATGAAACGCTTGATTGTTCGATGATCACGCTTCAGAAGCTTTGCAATTTTAAGAGTGCTGCATCCCTCTGCAAGATATCTCACTATTTTTGAGTTTTCTGAGCCTGTCAAGTCCTTCTTTTGACCCATTTTGCCAAAGGAAAGGAAGTTGCCTAATAATTATGCACACCTGATATAGGGTGTTGATGTCATTAGACCACACCCCTTCTCATTACAGAGATGCACATCACCTAATATGCTTAATTGGTAGTAGGCTTTCGAGCCTATACAGCTTGGAGTAAGACAACATGCATAAAGAGGATGATGTGGTCAAAATACTCATTTGCCTAATAATTCTGCACTCCCTGTATATATATATATATATATATATATATATATATATATATGTACATGCTTATATATTTATGTGTTAATATGTGTATATACACATATTAACACATAAATATATACTGTATGTATGTCAGCATATACATATATATTTATAAATGCTGCAATTACTATGGGACTTACCCCCTTCGCTGAGATGACGGCATCAGAACGAGGCTCCCATTGGAGCCTATGGTAGTGCGCTCTTGTGAGCGCAATGCTTCCTAGCAATGTGAACGCAAGCGTGCGCTGGTATTACACAGAGGTGGGCAAATATCGCTTTCTTGAAAGCAATATTTAGCACTTCACTTGTAATCTAGCCCAAAAGCCTTAACAAAAAAAGGGCATTTTATTTTACACTAGAATATTCCTTTGGTAAGGTTCCATACTTGTGAGAAATATATATGAGGCAAATTTTATATAAATGTACATGGATTGGGGATAGCAGAATTCTCTGTGCCAACAGCAGCACACACTTAAATATGTCACTACCTTGGTAGACTGCCAGGGATTAGCACATTCAGACAGGTCAACATTCTCACTAATGTAGAAAAAGCCTAGTTTGTCTGAGAAGCAGTTTCAAATCATATTTAAAGAATGCAGTTAGTGCAATCAGGACCTGGCACGTAACACAACACCCAGCTGCAACCTCAATTAAGCAAACCCTTATCAATATTTATTATAATGGTACATAGTGTGACCACTGTCAAGGCCCTGCATATCCTGCTGTAATACAGGAGCAAAATGGAATGCATGGATTTGCTTTCTTTTTCATTGAATCCACCCATTTTTGCTCCTCTGTTTCAAACATATTATCTCTCTTGCAGCATCCCCCTCTCTCAATTCCACTTCCTGTTTCACCTCCTCTATTAACCTTAGTCAAACTCCATGATACTCTGTTTCCATCCCCTTTATATGCAGCCATACAAAAAGCGGAAAAGGATTCATACTGCTAAGGACTGCATTGGTTCACAATTTTCTGAGTTCTCAAGGTTCTTAATCATACTCTTGTATAAAATTGTTCACTTGAAATAAAAGAAAATCAACAATGTTTAAAGATATGAATTTTGTTTAATAATGTGTAAAATTATACAATTACTAAAATTGTTTTACATGTGATATCAGCATACATTATATACTGATTGCTAACTAATAGAACCAATGTGTGAAAAAAAGTGTGCGCAAGAGTGTACCAAACTACTCCAACCCTAAAGTCCCTAACAATAGGGGAAAAAAAGGATAATAAGAGAACAAAGTGTATGGAGAAGCTCTAAAAGAAGCTAAAGGTGCAGCAGTAAATCACAATGATGAATATATAACTGGCTATGCCAAAGTATTTAATCGAACAATTAGATAGAATACATATTTGTAAAGATAGAATACATAAATGTAAAGATATTAAAATCGGACGTCTCCGATATAATAAAAACACAGAAATCGATAAAAGCACAAAAAAGACAAAATAAATGCTGTTGCCAATATAGTGAATCACCAATATAGTGAATCAGTCTCTGTGGTGTATTAGATAAAATACAAGGGCCCTTCGAAAATAAAAGATCACATCAATAAGGATCAGTTCTAGGTAAGATTCATACGTATTACCTTCTTCTCATATACCGTCTAGAGTTCAATATGTTGGTCCGATTACACCTCTGTGAGGCGTGTGCGTGTCCCGTGACGTCACCAGTCAGGGGTGTTGTCTCCAAGAGGAGATCCTATTGGTCAGGATCGTTGAAAACGGAGTATAGTGGCCGCTATATTGTAGGTGAATAAAGTAACAATAATCCCCGCTCTTAGTGCAAACCAGCACGCAGGGTTAGACTTGTAGCTCCGTGGAGACTTGCAGCTGAATATCTCTTTCACAACCTCTTGCAGTCCTCGAGCTTTAAATGTTCAGTGTCGGAACAGGCTTAACTTGAAACCGTGTCTTTACCAGTGCAATCTTAGTGCTCTTATATAGAATAGCATAAAGCACAGGAGACTTGAGTTAAAACCTTGTACTTCTCAGCATAGTATTAGTATTCTTGTAGAAATAGCATAAAGTACAGGATAGCTGTGGCTTATCATCAACGCGTTTCTCCCTCTTACAGGGCTTTTTCAAGATGAGTTTACTCCAGTCACAGCTTCCTTTTAAACAGTCCAAACTATTACCTATTGGTTAGGTGGATCAATTAATTAAGTAGGTGTGTTCACTGTAGTAAATCTATTGGCAACAGTATTGGCAACTTTTTAACATAAATTTTTAAAAGATAACTCAAAAAGCAAAAAAAGAAGTTAAACAGATACTCTTACATAGAGAGTTGTAGCGAATATATATATATATATATATATATATATATATATATATATATATATATGTATACATATGTGACTATAATAATGCAACAGATGTATCGATATATGAACAGACATCTCTAAAATATCTGTATATATATGTGTCAGGTTCCATTTTGGAGATAAATATACGTGCATACAGTGAAGAGATGATAAAGAATAACATTAAAGATTGTCTTTCTCTTTATAGTGATCAGTCCTTTTAGAGGAAGATAATGCATATATAAGTGTAGATATAAAAAGATTGGGGATATTACCCGCTTACGTGCAAAATACATGAAAGAGCTAAATACGTGTAATACCGTGTAGAGAGTGATTTAGATATATTTAAAGAAAATAGTGAAATATATAGACCTAAATAGAAGGTCACACTGAAGAGTATGATTACTACACTCAGTGTATATATACTAAATAAACAGTCCATATAGTGACATAAAATCAGTGTTAATAGAAATGTGTAATAGACCCCTTCATAGTATGTCTATGGGTTCATGATATATATACATATGAGCCTAAATAGCTTCCAAATTCCATACTTAGGGGGGTTCTCATTATTTCAATCGTATGAGTGCACTTCATATCCACTCTAAGGGGTTAAAAATGCTAACACATGTTTATATATATAATAGTATTTATTTGTAGTAAGAAAATATTCAGGGACTAACACATCAATCCAGAACAAATGGTGAGATGTCTAATTCAGAATTCAGACCAGCTGGATATAAAGTATCATATTTGTATATATATTCTGCCTCTTTTATGCGTAATAATTTATCTATGCTGCCTCCCCTCCAGTGGCACTTGACATGTTGGATTCCCCAAAATGTTAGATCCTTTGTTCTCCCTTTGTGTACTTCTTTGAAATGTTTATAGAGTCTGGTATACTCTTTGTTCTTCTCTATACATAAGAGGTGCTCTCTAATCCTATCTTTTAGCATCCTCTTAGTTTCCCCAAAATATAATAAATTACATGTGCATTGAAGTACATATATAACCCCTTTTGTCGTACATCTAATGAGTTCTTTTATTGGAATTATTTCTCCCGTAGAAGGAATTTTTATGGAGGTTTTTTTACAACTGTGCTGACAGGCCTTACATGTATAACATGGAAAATATCCTGCCACCTTCTTTCCAGAGAGATCTTTTTGTGTATCTGTTTGTGTTTTCTTTTCTTGAAAAGTACTAGGTACTAGTATCTGTTTTAAGTTTCTTGTTTTCCTAAAAATAAGTTTTGGTCTATTGGTTAATTTATTTCCTATAATGGGGTCTGATTGTAGAACATGCCAGTGTTTATTGAGAATCTTTTTTATAATACCATGATCATTGCTATAATCAGTGATAAATTGGGTATCGATAGTGTCTTTTGTATCTACAATGTTTTTTTGTTTATATGTAAGGAGTGTCTGCCTATTTGTTGATCTGGCTAAATAGTAGCCTTGTTCACTATATCCTCATCATATCCCCTTTCCTTAAATTTCTCAATAAGGGTCCCTATTTGTTCCTCAAAGTCTGATAGTCTAGAACAGTTCTTTCTGATTCTTAAAGCCTGACCCACAGGAATGTTATTTTTCCATTGTTGTAAATGGCAACTATTTGAATGTGTCTATTACACATTTCTATTAACTCTGATTTTATGTCACTATATGGACTGTTTATTTAGTATGTATACACTGAGTGTAGTAATCATACTCTTCAGTGTAACCTTCTATTTAGGTCTATATATTTCACTATTTTCTTTAAATATATCTAAATCACTCTCTACACGGTATTACACGTATTTAGAGTAAATGTACGCATACTCTTTCATGTATTTTGCACGTAAGCGGGTAATATCCGCAATCTTTTTATATCTACACTTATATATGCAGTATCTTCCTCTAAAAGGACTGATCACTATAAAGAGAAAGACAATCTTTAATGTTATTCTTTATCATCTCTTCACTGTTTAGTGCACGTATATTTATCTCCAAAATGGAACCTGACACATATATATACAGATATTTTAGAGATGTCTGTTCATATATCGATACATCTGTTGCATTATTATAGTTACATATGTATATATATATATATATATATTATTATTTTTCTTCTTCGCTACAACTCTCTATGTAAGAGTATCTGTTTAACTTCTTTTTTTGCTTTTTGAGTTATCTTTTAAAAATTTATGTTAAAAAGTTGCCAATACTGTTGCCAATATATTTACTACAGTGAACACACCTACTTAATTAATTGATTCACCTAACCAATAGGTAATAGTTTGGACTGTTTAAAAGGAAGCTGTGACTGGAGTAAACTCATCTTGAAAAAGCCCTGTAAGAGGGAGAAACGCGTTGATGATAAGCCACAGCTATCCTGTACTTTATGCTATTTCTACAAGAATACTAATACTATGCTGAGAAGTACAAGGTTTTAACTCAAGTCTCCTGTGCTTTATGCTATTCTATATAAGAGCACTAAGATTGCACTGGTAAAGACACGGTTTCAAGTTAAGCCTGTTCCGACACTGAACATTTAAAGCTCGAGGACTGCAAGAGGTTGTGAAAGAGATATTCAGTTGCAAGTCTCCACGGAGCAAAAGTCTAACCCTGCGTGCTGGTTTGTACTAAGAGCGGGGATTATTGTTACTTTATTCACCTACAATATAGCGGCCACTATACTCCATTTTCAACGATCCTGACCAATAGGATCTCCTCTTGGAGACAACACCCCTGACTGGTGACGTCACGGGACACGCACACGCCTCACGGAGGTGTCATCGGACCAACAGATTGAACTCTAGACGGTATATGAGAAGAAGGTAATATGTATGAATCTTACCTAGAACTGATCCTTATTGATGTGATCTTTTATTTTCGAAGGGCCCTTGTATTTTATCTAATATACCACAGAGACTGATTCACTATATTGGCAACAGCATTTATTTTGTCTTTTTTGTGCTTTTATCGATTTCTGTGTTTTTATTATATCGGAGACGTCCGATTTCAATATCTTTACATTTATGTATTCTATCTTTACAAATATGTATTCTATCTAATTGTTCGATTAAATACTTTGGCATAGCCAGTTATATATTCAGCATTGTGATTTACTGCCGCACCGTTAGCTTCTTTTAGCGCTTCTCCATACACTTTGTTCTCTTATAATAGAACCAATATCATATCTGATTTTATCAATAATGGAGAGATGGTTTTACCAAAAAACTGGCAAGTGTTGAGGGATAACAGCTCTCAGAAGTCACCCAATAACATCTAAAGGACCATTAAATACAGTAGCATAATCTACAAATGCATAATATCAAGACAATGCAATAAGACACTCTGGATTTCAAATCAGCATTAGATTTGTTTCTAACAAATATGAAATTTCCCTGCCCCTTATATCATGTGACAGCCATCAGCCAATGACAGACTCATAAACGTATTCACTGTGGACTCTTGCACATGATCAGTAGGAGTTAATGCCTCAGAAAGTGTGCATATAAAAAAATTGTGGACATTTTGACTTAAGTATCCCTTTAACTGGCAGAATAAAATAGCTATCCAGACATAAGATTAAAGGGACATGAAACCCCAAAAATATCTTTCATGATTCAGATAGAAAATAAAATTTTAAACACATTTCTAATTTACTTCTATTATCTAACTTGTTTCATTGTCTTGGTATAATTTGTTGAAGGATCAGCAATGCACTACTGGTTTCTAACTGAACACATGGGTGAGCCAATGACAATCAGTATATATATATACAGCCACCAATCAGCAGCTAGAACCTAGGGTCTCTGCTGCTCCTGAGCTTTCCTTGATAAATCTGTCAGCAAAGGATAACAAGAGAAGGAAGCAAATTAAATAATAGAAGTAAATTGGAAAGTTGTTTAAAATTATATTCTCTATCCGAATCATGAAAGAAAAACGATGGGTTTCATGTCCCATTAAGTATCCTATTTTTGCGCCCCAATGTCATTTGATATATGTCCAAAAACAATTGTTACTGGATCTGAATACAGGCTGCATAGAACTGCACAGAGCAGGGTTCTCCTCTTCCTGTATAAATTATTGTCAGTACTAGTTACATTATACTGTATACCTCAATGTTCATGCATTTTAAGCTGTGCAATATGTAGCAAGTTTCAAATAATTAATAAAAATAATTGATGGATTGGAAATATAAGTCATAATCTCTCAGGTTTCCTATTGAAATCCTGTATATATGATCAATAGGTTATTTTTTACGGTAGTAATATCTTGTAATTCTGCCAATTTATGTTCCAGCTAGATAATTTAAAATATAATTTCTCCTATTTTAGGGCCTGATTTTAAAAAGGTCTCTGGGCTGGTGAGATTCTATAAGAATGTTTGCCAATTTTCCTGGTGAAATTATATAAACCCACTTTTAACCGTGAAAATAGGGTGTCTCGCTAAGGGACGAATACTGCATTTTAGTATGTGAAGGAGAAGCATACATTACAAAAGTGCATAATGAAAATAGTAATTTAAAAATCATACCAAACGAAAAATGAGACCACTCACACAAAAACATAGGCGTGCGCACAAGACTCAGGCACACCCTAATGCAGCCGACACTTGCATGTCACTAGACGAAAGCTGAATGACACAATGGTGTGATTTTCCCAGTGCACCGCCATCACTAAGGGCCACTTGGAACTTTTGATACTTGCAAGCCCCTCTCTACCAAATCTACTGGATGCAAGAGGGAGAGTAGGGGTAACTGGCATTAGGGGTCTGGGGCAATCCCCACCTGTCTGCTAGACTTGTTATGTTATGTTTATCTAGCTTGCCTAGATAAACATTTCAGCAAAGGATAACAAAAGGAAGCAAATTAAATAATATTTAAAAAGTTGTTTAAAATTGTATTCTCTATCTGAATCATGAAAGAAAAAAATTGGGTTTCATGTCCCTTTAAAGGGACACTGAACCCAATTTATTTCTTTCGTGATTCAGATAGAGCATGCAATTTTAAGCAACTTTCTAATTTACTCCTATTATCATCTTTTCTTCATTCAAATGCTATCTTTATTTGAAAAAGAAGGCATCTAAGCTTCTTTTTTGGTTCAGGCTATGGACAGCACTTTTTTTATTGGTGGAAGAATTTATCCACCAATCAGCAAGAATAACCCAGGTTAATCACCAAAAATGGGCCGGCATCTAAACTTACATTCTTGCATTACAAATAAAGATACCAAGAGAATGAAGAAAATTTGATAATAGGAGTAAATTAGAAAGTTGCTTAAAATTGCATGCTCTATCTGAATCACGAAAGAAAAAAAATTGGGTTTAGTGTCCCTTTAAGTAAAGTTCTTCCCTTAAAAGTTGTTTTGTTTGGTTTTACTTTCATTATAATGGACTAAAAATGATGTACTTTCGTTTCACATATTTAGTCACCTAAAAAAAAAACTCTTGGTGCAGGCTGCACACCCTTATGAATTCTGCTGCACACACCTATGCACAAAAATATGCAGGGCAATTTTGTATTATTAAGGTGCAGCAAAAATTGTAACAAAATCATATTTTATTAAAAATGTAATGTTTGTAAGTACACAGGAATAAATCGTATTAACTATGCACAGTGTAAATTGTAATTTAAGTACACTGGATGTGCAAAAAAAACAAGAAATTCATACTTAAAAGTACAAAATACAAAGTGTAATTGTTGTTTTCTCATAAAATGATCTGAACATGGATGTTCCATGGGGGTGAAATTGTCTCTCATATCCGAGTGTAATTCTGTAAACGTTTTCACCCTACAGTTTTTTCTAATAACTTAAAAGGTGGTGAGAATGCTGAAAGGAAAACCGATAAATATGAACATAACAGCGAATTTAAGGTACAGTGCACTGAAATCAGCGTCATTTGGTTTGTATTAAAGTTTAAACATACGGCGGGTTCTCCCTGTGTACTCCGTTCTCCATTGCAAACTTTTACATTGAGCTCTCATTATTTATATGACAGACATCTTGCCACTTACAGGGACAGACGCTTTTTTAATAGAATTCCATGAGGGCTACTCCTTCAAAGTGTTGCTGTGGAAAACCACATCTAGAATGGCACATTTTATAGAATCGGCCCCTTAGTCTTCATTACTTTAATAAATGTATTAAATGGCTCTTGCTTTTGTGAAACAAAATTGTAAAGGCCAAAAAAAATTTAACCTAGGTTTTCTTTAAAGGGATATAAAACAGTCTGTTTCGTTTCATTTTGCTGTTTAACTGCTCTAGGGAGTGTGGGACAAGCAAAATATTTGCACAAAAACAAGTTTTATTTAATGCCCCCTTTTTTTTCTTTATCTTCCAAATAACGCAATATTTTTTAATTTTCTATATTTAAATATTTCTGGCTCAGGGTTTTTTTTTTATCAAATGCCCAAATGGCTTCTTTAAAAAATGATCTAATTAACTTTTATACATTCTGATTTTTCCTTTAAATCTATGAAAATTTAAATTGTTCCATTCTTAAATTAACGTAAACTAAAGATATATTGCCCTCTTGTGCAAGAAAAAGAAAGTGGATTAATTTTGATCTAAATGGTTTTTGTTTTTTTGTTTCTTTTACTAAGGCTTATAATTTTAAAGCTTTTTTAAACACCATATCTTTTTATACAAAAATAAATAAATACATCTATCAAAAACTGCCAAATCATTTGACTACATAAAAATAGCCAGACTTTGTGCGAGATTACATATGCGGTGCAAGCTTCAGCATAACTGCTGAAACCCGCGTCACCCGTAATTTCCCTCGCACATCGGGGAATCACATAAACCCCGCCGTCAGTTCATAAACTGCCGTAAGTCGGATAAACTATCGATGTCCAGAAATGTGCGTAAATACAAATTTCTGGAGTCGCCACTTTACGGCACTTTAGAAACTGCCAGCGCCTAAGAAAATTAAAAATAATGTCAAATCTCCCGTAAAAGTCTAACACGCCGTCCAAAAATAAAGCTGACACGTAAAACACCTATATCCACCATCACCCCCATATCGGAACTAATAATAAATGTATTAACCCCTAATTCGTCAAGCCCCCACATTGCAATCTAATTAAACTATTAACCCCTAATCCGTCATCCCCCCACATAGCAAACTAAGTAATAAATGTATTAACCCCTAATCCGCCAAACCCTCACATCGCAATCTACCTATTAACCCCTAATCAGCCAACCCCCCTTTGCAAAGTATTTTATAAACATATTAACCCCTAATCTATTAACTCTTAAACCGCCAACCCCCCACAACGCAAATAACTAATTAAATTACTAAGCCCCCTAACCTAACACCCCCTAAATGAACCCCAATAACCTGAATTACAACTAAAATAAAAAAAACTAACATTACTTTAAAATAAAAAAAATAAGTTTAAATGAATCTAAAATTACAAAAAATCTCAAAGTCTAACATTACAGAAAATAATAAACCAAATTATAAAAAATTAAAAAAGTAAACCTAATCCCCATGAAAATTAAAAAGCCCCCAAAATAAAAACACCCCCTAATCTAATCTAAACTACCAATATCCCTTAAAAGGGCCTTTTGTAGGGCATTTGTATGGGCATTGTCCTTAAAAGGGCATTCAGCTCTTTTACAAGTGCCCATTAAATCCTTAATCTAAAAAATAAAATAAAAGTAAATATATAAATAAGCCTAAATCTAACCCTCAAATAGGTACTCACGGTTCTTGAAGACCGGCGGTGAAGTCTTCTTCCAAGCGGTCAACATCTTCTTCCTATTGGCTGAAAAAATTCAATCAGCCAATAGGATCAGAGCTACTCAAATCCTATTGGCTGATTTGAATTAGCCAATAGGATTTGAGCTACTAAAACCCTATTGGCTAATGCAAATCAGCCAATAGGATTTGAGTAGCTCTCATCCTATTGGCTTATTTGAATTTTTTCAGCCAATAGGAATGCAAAGTACCCCATATGTAAACGGGTACCTTGCATTCAAAAGTCATTGTATGGTGGCAATCGTACAAAAAGGATCCTCCACGCTCCATGGCTCCGTGGTCTCCAGTCCTGGCCCGCAGTCATCTCCGCTCCACGACGGCTTGGTCCTGGATGAAGAAAAAAGAGGTCCCTGCTTGGAAGAAAACTTCACCGCCAGACTTCAGGAACTGTGAGTACCTATTTGGGGGTTAAACTTAGGCCTATTTTAATTTATTTTATTTTTTTTACTATTTTTTAGATTAGGGATTTCATGGGCACTTGTAAAAGTGCTGAATGCCCTTTTAAGGGCAATGCCTATACAAATGCCCCTTTAAGGGCAATGGGTAGTTTAGGTTTTTTTAATGTTAGTTATTTTTTATTTTGGGGGGTTTGGTGGGTGGGGGTTTTTTCTGTTAGGGGGGCTTAGAATTTTTTAGAGGTAACAGAGCTGTTTAACTTAGGGCAATGCCCTACAAAAGGCCCTTTTAAGGGCTATTGGTAGTTTAGATTAGAGGGTGTTTTTATTTGGGGGGGGGTATTTTCATACGGAAAAGGTTTAATTTTTTAATTTTTGATAATTTGGTTTATTATTTTCTGGAATGTTAGACTTTTTTTATTTTTTGTAAATAATTTAATCTTAGTATCTTTTATTTTTAAAGGGATAGTCTAGTCCAAAATAAACTTTCATGATTCAGATAGGGCATGTAATTTTAAACAATTTTCCAATTTACTTTTATCACCAATTTTGCTTTGTTCTCTTGGTATTTTTAGTTGAAAGCTTAACCTAGGAGGTTCATATGCTAATTTCTTAGACCTTGAAGGCCGCCTCTTAAGAATACATTTTAACAGGTTTTTCACCACTAGAGGGTGTTAGTTCATGTGTTTCATATAGATAACACTGTGCTCATGCACGCGTAGTTACCTGGGAGCCATCACTGATTGGCTAAACTGCAAGTCTGTCAAAAGAACTGAAATAAAGGGGCAGTTTGCAGAGGCTTAGATACAAGATAATCACAGAGGTAAAAAATATATAAATATAACCATGTTGGTTATGCAAAACTGGGGAATAGGTAAAAAAGGGATTATCTATCTTTTAAAACAATAACAATTCTGGTGTAGACTGTCCCTTTAAAGTAATGTTAGTTTTTTTATTTTAATTGTAAATTAGTATTTTTTAATTTAATGTAATTGGGGTTAATTTAGTGGGTGTTAGGTTAGGGGGCTTAGTAATTTAATTCGTTATTTGCATTGTGGGGGGTTGGCGGATTAGGAGTTAATAGGTTAATTAAGTTTATTTAGTTGGTGGGAGATGGCGGTTTAGGGTTTAAAAGATTTAATAATAGTTATTGCGGTGGGGGTTGGGGGTTGACAGGTAGATATTGCGCATGCAATATGGGAGTTACAATGCTCACATTTTCAGCGCAAGGCTTGCTGCGCCTGCCTATGGCCTAGATTTGGAGTTCGGCGGTAAAAGGGCTGTTAACGCTCCGCGGGCTTTTTTCTGGCCGCACCATAAATTTAACTCTGGTATCGAGAGTTTAAACAAATGCTGCGTTAGGCTCCAAAAAAGGAGCGTAGAGCATTTTTACCGCAAATGCAACTCTCGATACCAGAGTTGATTACGGACGCGGCCGGCCTCAAAAACGTGCTCGTGCACGATTCTCCCATAGGAAACAATGGGGCTGTTTGAGCTGAAAAAAAACCTAACACCTGCAAAAAAGCAGCATTCAGCTCCTAACGCAGCCCCATTGTTTCCTATGGGGAAACACTTCCTACGTCTGCACCTAACACTCTAACATGTACCCCGAGTCTAAACACCCCTAACCTTACACTTATTAACCCCTAATCTGCCGCCCCCGCTATCGCTGACACCTGCATATTTTTTTTAACCCCTAATCTGCCGCTCCGTAAACCGCCGCAACCTACGTTATCCCTATGTACCCCTAATCTGCTACCCTAACATCGCCGACCCCTATATTATATTTATTAACCCCTAATCTGCCCCCCTCAACGTCGCCGACACCTGCCTACACTTATTAACCCCTAATCTGCCGAGCGGACCTGAGCGCTACTATAATAAAGTTATTAACCCCTAATCCGCCTCACTAACCCTATCATAAATAGTATTAACCCCTAATCTGCCCTCCCTAACATCGCCGACACCTACCTTCAATTATTAACCCCTAATCTGCCGAGCGGACCTCACCGCTACTATAATAAATGTATTAACCCCTAAAGCTAAGTCTAACCCTAACACTAACACCCCCCTAAATTAAATATAATTTTAATCTAACGAAATAAATTAACTCTTATTAAATAACTTATTCCTATTTAAAGCTAAATACTTACCTGTAAAATAAACCCTAATATAGCTACAATATAAATTATAATTATATTATAGCTATTTTAGGATTAATATTTATTTTACAGGCAACTTTGTAATTATTTTAACCAGGTACAATAGCTATTAAATAGTTAAGAACTATTTAATAGTTACCTAGTTAAAATAATTACAAAATTACCTGTAAAATAAATCCTAACCTAAGATATAATTAAACCTAACACTACCCTATCAATAAATTAATTAAATAAACTACCTACAATTACCTACAATTAACCTAACACTACACTATCAATAAATTAATTAAACACAATTGCTACAAATAAATACAATTAAATAAACTAGCTAAAGTACAAAAAATAAAAAAGAACTAAGTTACAAAAAATAATAAAATATTTACAAACATAAGAAAAATATTACAACAATTTTAAACTAATTACACCTACTCTAAGCCCCCTAATAAAATAACAAAGCCCCCCAAAATAAAAAATTCCCTACCCTATTCTAAATTAAAAAAGTTACAAGCTCTTTTACCTTACCAGCCCTGAACAGGGTCCTTTGCGGGGCATGCCCCAAGGAATTCAGCTCTTTTGCCTGTAAAAAAAAACATACAATACCCCCCCCCCAACATTACAACCCACCACCCACATACCCCTAATCTAACCCAAACCCCCCTTAAATAAACCTAACACTAAGCCCCTGAAGATCTTCCTACCTTGTCTTCACCATACCAGGTTCACCGATCCGTCCTGGCTCCAACATCTTCATCCAACCCAAGCGGGGGTTGGCGATCCATCATCCGGTGCTGAAGAGGTCCAGAAGAGGCTCCAAAGTCTTCCTCCTATCCGGCAAGAAGAGGACATCCGGACCGGCAAACATCTTCTCCAAGCAGCATCTTCTATCTTCTTCCATCCGGTGCGGAGCGGGTCCATCTTGAAGCAGGCGACGCGGATCCATCCTCTTCTTCCGTTGTCTCCCGACGAATGACGGTTCCTTTAAGGGACGTCATCCAAGATGGCGTCCCTCGAATTCCGATTGGCTGATAGGATTCTATCAGCCAATCGGAATTAAGTTAGGAATTTTCTGATTGGCTGATGGAATCAGCCAATCAGAATCAAGTTCAATCCGATTGGCTGATCCAATCAGCCAATCAGATTGAGCTCGCATTCTATTGGCTGATCGGAACAGCCAATAGAATGCGAGCTCAATCTGATTGGCTGATTGGATCAGCCAATCGGATTGAACTTGATTCTGATTGGCTGATTCCATCAGCCAATCAGAAAATTCCTAACTTAATTCCGATTGGCTGATAGAATCCTATCAGCCAATCGGAATTCGAGGGACGCCATCTTGGATGACGTCCCTTAAAGGAACCGTCATTCGTCGGGAGACAACGGAAGAAGAGGATGGATCCGCGTCGCCTGCTTCAAGATGGACCCGCTCCGCACCGGATGGAAGAAGATTGAAGATGCCGCTTGGAGAAGATGTTTGCCGGTCCGGATGTCCTCTTCTTGCCGGATAGGAGGAAGACTTTGGAGCCTCTTCTGGACCTCTTCAGCACCGGATGATGGATCGCCAACCCCCGCTTGGGTTGGATGAAGATGTTGGAGCCAGGACGGATCGGTGAACCTGGTATGGTGAAGACAAGGTAGGAAGATCTTCAGGGGCTTAGTGTTAGGTTTATTTAAGGGGGGTTTGGGTTAGATTAGGGGTATGTGGGTGGTGGGTTGTAATGTTGGGGGGGGGGTATGGTATGTTTTTTTTTACAGGCAAAAGAGCTGAAATCCTTGGGGCATGCCCCGCAAAGGGCCCTGTTCAGGGCTGGTAAGGTAAAAGAGCTTGTAACTTTTTTAATTTAGAATAGGGTAGGGAATTTTTTATTTTGGGGGGCTTTGTTATTTTATTAGGGGGCTTAGAGTAGGTGTAATTAGTTTAAAATTGTTGTAATATTTTTCTTATGTTTGTAAATATTTTATTATTTTTTGTAACTTAGTTCTTTTTTATTTTTTGTACTTTAGCTAGTTTATTTAATTGTATTTATTTGTAGCAATTGTGTTTAATTAATTTATTGATAGTGTAGTGTTAGGTTAATTGTAGGTAATTGTAGGTAGTTTATTTAATTAATTTATTGATAGGGTAGTGTTAGGTTTAATTATATCTTAGGTTAGGATTTATTTTACAGGTAAATTTGTTATTATTTTAACTAGGTAACTATTAAATAGTTCTTAACTATTTAATAGCTATTGTACCTAGTTAAAATAAATACCAAGTTGCCTGTAAAATAAATATTAATCCTAAAATAGCTATAATAAAATTATAATTTATATTGTAGCTATATTAGGATTTATTTTACAGGTAAGTATTTAGCTTTAAATAGGAATCATTTATTTAATAAGAGTTAATTTATTTCGTTAGATTAAAATTATATTTAAGTTAGGGGGGTGTTAGTGTTAGGGTTAGACTTAGCTTTAGGGGTTAATACATTTATTATAGTAGCGGTGAGGTCCGCTCGGCAGATTAGGGGTTAATAATTGAAGGTAGGTGTCGGTGATGTTAGGGAGGGCAGATTAGGGGTTAATACTATTTATGATAGGGTTAGTGAGGCGGATTAGGGGTTAATAACTTTATTATAGTAGCGCTCAGCTCCGCTCGGCAGATTAGGGGTTAATAAGTGTAGGCAGGTGTCGGCGACGTTGAGGGGGGCAGATTAGGGGTTAATAAATATAATATAGGGGTCGGCGGTGTTAGGGGTAGCAGATTAGGGGTACATAGGGATAACGTAGGTGGCGGTGCTTTGCGGTCGGAAGATTAGGGGTTAATTATTTTAAGTAGCTGGCGGCGACGTTGTGGGGGGCAGGTTAGGGGTTAATAAATGTAATACAGGGGTCGGCGGGGTTAGGGGCAGCAGATTAGGGGTACATAAGTATAACGTAGGTGGCGGTCGGCAGATTAGGGGTTAAAAATTTAAATCGAGTGGCGGCGATGTGGGGGGAGCTCGGTTTAGGGGTACATAGGTAGTTTATGGGTGTTAGTGTACTTTAGGGTACAGTAGTTAAGAGCTTTATGAACCGGCGTTAGCCAGAAAGCTCTTAACTCCTGCTATTTTCAGGCGGCTGGAATTTTGTCGTTAGAGCTCTAACGCTCACTTCAGAAACGACTCTAAATACCGGCGTTAGAAAGATCCCATTGAAAAGATAGGATACGCAATTGACGTAAGGGGATCTGCGGTATGGAAAAGTCGCGGCTGAAAAGTGAGCGTTAGACCCTTTAATCACTGACTCCAAATACCAGCGGTAGCCTAAAACCAGCGTTAGGAGCCTCTAACGCTGGTTTTCACGGCTACCGCCGAACTCCAAATCTAGGCCTATGTGTGGCAAAGAGAAAATTTAGTAAAATTTCTCAATTTTCGCCGCATAAGTCCTTGTGCTGAATATGTGATACCAACTTGCGATGTGGTTCTATGTTAGCATATGGGAGTAAAAATAGTGCGCAACGGGTGAAATATACATGCCACATTTATATGCGGTGCCGTATATGTGATAGCAAAACCGGACTAAAAACCAGCGTCGCCGGGTTTTGCGGGCGACGCCGCATATGTAATCTTGCCCTTGATTTAATGAATTATGTGAATTCACACTAAGAAAAATCAATATTTGTAAGTAGAAACATTAAATTTTGTTTAAAATAATTTTGGAATACTTGAATATTTGTTTTAAACCCCTTTTCAATTCTAGAAAACAATGATTATGATAATTAACTTGGTTACTGTTCTGCTCAGCATCTCCAAACCTAATTTACCATAAGTCATATTCACTGGCAAAAAAAATTAAATGAATGCGACAGTTTAAGTTTACAATAAAATGCCTAAAAGAATGGAACTTTCTAAATGAACATCCCTCCCACAGAATGTAATAATATAATATTACAATATAATCTTTATTTAATGGAGGAGTGTGTATACACCCTGTTCCAAATTATTATGCAAATTCTATTTCAGTGTCACAAAGATTAAATATTTCTTTTTTTTTCAGTTTAACTCATCTATGGCATTGTGTCTCAGGGCTATTTTTTTATAACTGAAAACAATCTCAGACACCTGTGATAATTAGATTGCCAGGTGAGCCCAATTAAAGGAAAAACTAAACTACTAAAGGAGGGTGTTCCACATTATTAAGCAGAGCACCATTTTCAAGCAATATGGGGAAGAAAAAGGATCTCTCTGCTGCCGAAAAGAGTGAAATAGTTCAATGCCTTGGACGAGGTATGAAAACTTTAGATATTTCACAAAAACTTAAGCGTGATCATCGCACTATTAAGAGATTTGTGGCTGATTCAGAGCACAGACTGGTTCGTGCAGATAAAGGCACATTGAGGAAGATTTCTGCCAGATCCATGCATCAGATCAAGAGAGCAGCTGCTAAAATACCATTACATAGCAGCAAACAGATATTTGAAACTGCTGGTGCCTCTGGAGTCCCACGGACATCAAGGTGTAGAGTCCTCCAGAGTTTTGCAACTGTGTATAAACCTTCCATTCGGCCACCACTAACCAATGCTCACAAGCAGAAACGGCTGCATTGGGCAGAAAAATACATGAAGACTAATTTTCAAACAGTCCTGTTCACTGATGAGTGCCGTGCAACCCTGGATGGTCCAGATGGATGGAGTAGTGGATGGTTGATGGACGGCCACCCTGTTCCAACATGGCTGCAATGTCAGCAAGGTGGTAGTGGAGTCATGCTTTGGGCCGGAATCATGGGAAGAGAGCTGGTCGGCCCCTTTAGGGTCCTCGAAGGTGTAAAGATGACCTCTGTAAAATATGTGGAGTTCCTGACTGACCACTTCCTTCCCTTGTACAGAAGGAAGAACTATGCTTTCCATAATAAAATCATCTTCATGCATGACAATGCACCATCTCATGCTGCAAAGAATACCTCTGCATCAATGGCTGCTATGGGGATAAAAGGAGAGAAAGTCATTGTGTGGCCTCCATCCTCCCCTGACCTCAATCCTATTGAGAACCTTTGGAGCATCCTCAAGCAAAAGATCTATGAGGGTGGGAGGCAGTTTACATCCAAACAGCAGCTCTGGGAGGCTATTCTGACATCTTGCAAACAAATTCAAGCAGAAACTGTCCAAACACTCACAAGTTCAATGGATGCAAGACTTATGAAGCTGCTAGCAAATAAGGGGTCCTATGTTAAAATGTAACGTCACCTGATAAAATGTTTAAAATGTTAAAATGTTGTTCAAAGTTTGATTGAAATACCTTTTGATTTCAGTAAATATGCTGCAAACACAACGAATGACAGTTCTTTAAAACCTATAAAGTGTTTTGAAACTTACTGTGCGTAATAATTTGGAACAGTGCATTCTAAGTTTTATTTTGAAAAAAAAATAATGTTATCATTAGGAGGTTTGTTCAATAAAATTTGAATTGTACTCTTAACAGTTGATAACATGAGAATTATGCTGACTGTTGTTTACATCAATTATTTAGGTAAATGAGAAATATATCATTGGCATAATAATTTGGAACAGGGTATAGTATGTATATTGTGTGTGATTAGTGTTTTTAGAGTGTGTGTAGTCTGGCTTATAGAATTCTGATATAATTCTATCAGCCAATCGGAATTCAAGGGACACCATCTTGGATGACGTCATTCAAAGGAACATTCATTCGGGAAGAATACTTCGTTTAAAGAGGAGACTCCGCACCGGATGTCTTGAAGATGGACCCGCTCCGCGCCAAATGGATGAAGATAGAAGATGCCGTCTGGATGAAGACTTCTGCTCGTCTAAAGGACCACTTCTGCCTGCTTGGATGAAGAGTTCTCTCGGCTTCGTTGAGGACTTCTTGCCGCTTTGCTGAGGACTTCTCCAGGCTTCGTTGAGGATGGATGTCCAGTCTTCAAAACTGTAAGTGGATCTTCGGGGGTTAGTGTTAGGGTTTTTTTTAAGGGTTTATTGGGTGGGTTTTAGTTTTAGATTAGGGTTTGGGCAGTAGAAAAAGAGCTAACTGCCCATTTAAGGGCAATGCCCATACAAATGCCCTTTTCAGGGAAATGGGGAGCATAGGTTTTTTTAGTTAGGATTTTATTTGGGGGGTTGGTTTTGTGGGTGGTGGGTTTTAACTGTTGGGGGGGTGTTTGTATTTTTTTTACAGATAAAAGAGCTGATTTCCTTGGGGCAATGCCCCGCAAAAGGCCCTTTTAAGTGCTATTGGTAGTTTATTGTAGGCTAGGGTTTTTTATTTGGGGGGGGGGGGGCTTTTTTATTTTGATAGAGCTATTAGATTAGGTGTAATTAGTTTAAATATCTGATAATATCTTTTTTTATTTTGTGTAATTTAGTGGGGGTTTTTTTTTGTAATTTAGGTAATTGTATTTAATTTAGGTAATTTATTTAATTGTAGTGTTAGGTGATAGTGTAACTCAGGTTAGGTTTTATTTTATAGGTAAATTTGTATTTATTTTAGCTAGGTAGTTAGTAAATAGTTAATAACTATTTAGTAACTATTCTACCTAGTTAAAATAAATACAAACTTGCCTGTAAAATAAAAATAAACCTTCAGCTAGCTACAATGTAACTATTAGTTATATTGTAGCTAGCTTAGGGTTTATTTTACAGGTAAGTATTTAGTTTTAAATATGAATAATTTAGGTAATGATAGGAATTTTTATTTAGATTTATTTTAATTATATTTAAGTTTGGGGGTGTTAGGGTTAGACTTAGGTTTAGGGGTTAATAACTTTAGTATAGTGGCGGCTACGTTGGGGGCGGCAGATTAGGGCTTAATAACTGTAATGTAGGTTGCAGTGATGTTAGGGACAGCAGATTAGGGGTTAATAATATTTAACTAGTGTTTGCGAGGTGGGAGTGCGGCGGTTTAGGGGTTAATATGTTTATTATAGTGGCGGCGATGTCCGGAGCGGCAGATTAGGGGTTAATAAGTATAATGTAGGTGTCGGCGATGTCGGGGCGGCAGATTAGGGGTTAATAAGTGTAAGATTAGGGGTGTTTAGACTCGGGGTTCATTTTAGGGTGTTAGGTGTAAACATAAAATTTGTTTCCCCATAGGAATCAATGGGGCTGCGTTATGTTACGGAGCTTTACGCTGCTTTTTTGCAGTTGTTAGGCTTTTTTTCAGCCGGCTCTCCCCATTAATGTCTATGGGGAAATCGTGCACAAGCACGTTAAACCAGCTCACCGCTGCCTTAAGCAGCGCTGGTATTGGAGTGCGGTATGGAGCTCAATTTTTCTCTACGCTAACTTCTTGCCTGTTAACCCCGGGTTTATGAAAAACTGTAATACCAGCGCTGTAGGTAAGTGAGCGGTGGCAATAACGTGCAAGTTAATACCGCACCCCTCATACCGCAAAATTCGTAATCTAGCCAAGTATTTCTATAAATTAACCTCAACTCAAAATTAATCGCTTATTAAATATCACACAGGAATTATACTAGAATAATTTATAAATAGCCAGAAAGTTTAATCAATTCAATATTTATAGCTTATTTAACAACGTTTGTAGTCACCTATGTTCAAATCTCGCAATGAAATCTTAGCTTAACTCCCACAATCTAATGGAATTTCCAGGGAAATATAATTCATTATTTTAACCCAATATAAGCTAATATACTTCACTTAAAGCCAGAGACTGTTACACAATACTACCAATTAAACATACACCATGAGATAACTTTTTATTTAACCACAATAAAACAAATTCTAAAATATATCACAATAACTACAAATAACTTATGACATTAAAATACATAAATTCTTTCTTAATAATAAAATTTAACACTAGTACACTTACTACCCTGGTCTAATTAATAATAAATATAAGAATAAGATACCTTTTAATTCACAGCAAATTTCTTGGCTAAGGCCTATTTGATATATAAAAGAAATTAAACGCACATACATTACAAGATAACCAAATTGATAGTTTCAGCTTGCAGATATTCTATTGGTCCTACGTGAAGGAATATTACACTTATTTTGCAAGGGTACAGGTGACAGCGTATCTCTTTTGCCCACAGAGAGTGTTCCAGCCAGGAGTCAGAGAAAGTATATCCCAAAATGTGTGTATCTCTCTCTTACAAAGTAAGACTGTGGCCCCTAGTTATCAAGCCGTCAACCTCAAATACGCTGGAATTCCACAGCGTATTTGTGGCGAGGCTGATTCGCCTTAGTTATCAAGCCCTAGATACTGGCAAAAGTAGAATATAGTGACGTAAGCTTCGATCCGCCGGACTCGACACAGATCGATTCTTACGTCACTACAGATGTTCCGCACACAAGTGCGGCACTATCTGACAACTTTTGCTTGTTATCAAAAAACTAGCAGGTACGCTCGGCACTTTTCTGGCCCAGCGTACCTGGTTTTCAAACCGCCGCCCTGGAGGTGGCGGATCCCATAGGAATCAATGGGAGTCTGACCATAGCGAAAGTTCATGTTCGCTGCTGCCAGACATCCCATTGATTCCTATGGGAGCTGTCTACACCTAACACCCTAACATGTACCCCGAGTCTAAACACCCCTAATCTGTCCCCCCTACACCTCCGCAACTAAATAAAGTTATTACCCCCTAAACCGCCGCTCCCGGAGCCCACCGCCACTATAATAAACTTATTAACCCCTAAACCGCCACTCCCGGAGCCCACCGCCACTATAATAAATATGTTAACCCCCAAACCACCGCTCCCGGACCCCGCCGCCACCTACATTATACCTATTAACCCCTATCCTGCCCCCCCTATACCGTTGCCAGCTATAATAAAGTTATTAACCCCTATCCTGCGGATCCCGGACCTCGCCGCAACTAAATAAATAGTTTAACCCCTAAACCGCCGCTCCCAGACCCCGCCGCAACCTATATTAAACTTATTAACCCCTAATCTGCCCCCCTACGCCGTTGCTACCTATAATAAATTTATTAACCCCTATCCTGCCCGCCCTACACCGCCGCCACTGTAATAAAATTATTAACCCCTAAACCTAAGTCTAACACTAACCCTAACACCCCCCTAACTTAAATATTAATTAAATAAATCTAAATAATATTTCTCTTATTAACTAAATTAATCCTATTTAAAACTAAATACTTACCTATAAAATAAACCCTAAGATAGCTACAATATAAATAATAATTATGTTGTAGCTATTTTAGGATTTATTTTTATTTTACAGGCATCTTTCAATTTATTTTAACTAGGTACAATAGCTATTAAATAGTTATTAACTATTTAATAGCTACCTAGCTAAAATAAAAAGAAATTTACCTGTAAAATAAAAACTAACCTAAGTTAAAATTACACCTAACACTACACTATACTTTAATAAATTAATCCTATTTAAAACTAAATACTTACCTGTAAAATAAACCCTAAGATAGCTACAATATAATTAATAATTACATTGTAGCTATTTTAGGATTTATATTTATTTTACAGGTAACTTTGTATTTATTTTAGCTAGATAGAATAGTTATTAAATAGTTATTAACTATTTAATAACTACCTAGCTAAAAGAAATACAAAATTACCTGTAAAATGAATCCTAACCTAAGTTACAATAAAACCTAACACTACACTATCATTAAATTAATTAAATAAATTAGCTACAAATAACTACAATTAAATTAAATTAAATAAACTAACTAAAGTACAAAAAATAAAAAAAGCTGTTACAAAAAATAAAAAAAATAAGTTACAAACATTTAAAAAATATTACAACAATTTTAAGCTACTTACACCTTATCTAAGACCCCTAATAAAATAACAAAGCCCTCCAAAATAAAAAAATGCCCTACCCTATTCTAAATTAAAAAGTTACCAGCTTTTTTACCTTACCAGCCCTTAAAAGGACCTTTTGCGGGGCATGCCCCAAAGAATTCTGCTCTTTTGCCTGTAAAATAAAAATACAACCCCCCCAACATTAAAACCCACCACCCACATACCCCTAATCTAACCCAAACCCCCTTAAATAAACCTAACACTACCCCCCTGAAGATCATCCTACCTTGAGTCGTCTTCAGCCAGCCGACCACCGATGGAACTGAAGAGGAGATCCGGAGCGGCAGAAGTCATCATCCAAGGGGCACTGAAGAAGTCTTCCATCCGATGAAGTCATCATCCAGGCGGCGCTGAAGAGGTCTTCCAACCGGGCGATGTCTTCTTCCAAACTGCATCTTAAATCTTCTTTCTTCCTGGATCCATCTTCATCCCGCCGACGCAGAACATCCTTCTTCCCAGACGAACTAATGACGAATGAAGGTTCCTTTAAGGGACGTCATCCAAGATGGCGTCCATTCAATTCTGATTGGCTGATAGGATTCTATCAGCCAATCGGAAATTAAGGTAGGAAAAATTTGATTGGCTGATTGAATCAGCCAATCAGATTGAAGTTCAATCCGATTGGCTGATCCAATCAGCCAATCAGATTGAGCTTGCATTCTATTGGCTGTTCCGATCAGCCAATTGAATGCGAGTTCAATCTAATTGGCTGATTGGATCAGCCAATCGGATTGAACTTCAATCTGATTGGCTGATTCAATCAGCAAATCAGATTTTTCCTACCTTAATTCCGATTGGCTGATAGAATCCTATCAGCCAATCGGAATTGAAGGGACGCCATCTTGGATGACGTCCCTTAAAGGAACCTTCATTCGTCGTTAGTCCGTCGGGGAAGAAGCATGTTCCGCGTCGGCGGGATGAAGATGGATCCGGAAAAAAGAAGATTTAAGATGCCGCTTGGAAGAAGACATCGCCCGGTTGGAAGACCTCTTCAGCGCCGCCTGGATGATGACTTCATCGGATGGAAGACTTCTTCAGCGCCCCTTGGATGATGACTTCTGCCACTCCAGATCTCCTCTTCGGTTCCATCGGTGGTCGGCTGGCTGAAGACGACTCAAGGTAGGATGATCTTCAGGGGGGTAGTGTTAGGTTTATTTAAGGTTGGTTTGGGTTAGATTAGGGGTATGTGGGTGGTGGGTTTTAATGTTGGGGGGGTTGTATTTTTATTTTACAGGCAAAAGAGCAGAATTCTTTGGGTTATGCCCCGCAAATGCCCTTTTAAGGGCTGGTAAGGTAAAAGAGCTGGTAACTTTTTAATTTAGAATAGGGTAGGGCATTTTTTTATTTTGGGGGGCTTTCTTATTTTATTAGGGGGCTTAGATTAGGTGTAAGTAGCTTGAAATTGTTGTAATATTGTTTAAATGTTTGTAACTTATTTTTTTATTTTTTGTAACTTAGCTTTTTTTATTTTTTGTACTTTAGTTAGTTGATTTAATTTAATTTAATTGTAGTTATTTGTAGCTAATTTATTTAATTAATTTAATGATGGCGTCCCTCGAATTCCGATTGGCTGCTAGGATTCTATCAGCCAATCGGAATTAAGGTAGGAAAATTCTGTTCCGATCAGCCAATAGAATGCGAGCTCAATCTGATTGGCTGATCGGATCAGCCAATCGGATTGAACTTGATTCTGATTGTCTGATTCCATCAGCCAATCAGAATTTTCCTACCTTAATTCCGATTGGCTGATAGAATCCTATCAGCCAATCGGAATTCGAGGGACGCCATCTTGGATGACGTCCCTTAAAGGAACCGTCATTCTTCAGTTGGACGTCGTCGGAAGAAGATAGGTCCGCGCTGGAGGTCTTCACGATGGAGCCGGTCCTCATCGGATGAAGATAGAAGATGCCGCTTGGAAGAAGATGGTTGCCGGTCCGGATCTACTCTTCTTCCCGGATAGGATGAAGACTTTGGACCTTCTTCTGGACTTCTTCAGCCGTCGGATGATGGATGTCTAGCCCCCGCTTGGGCTTGGATGAAGATTTTGGAGCCAGGACGGATCGGTGATACCCGGTGAGGTGAAGATAAGGTAGGAAGATCTTCAGTGGCTTAGTGTTAGGTTTATTTAAGGGGGGTTTGGGTTAGATTAGGGGTATGTGGGTGGTGGGTTGTAATATTGGGGGGGGTATTGTATGTGTTTTTTTACAGGCAAAAGAGCTGAATTTCTTGGGGCATGCCCCGCAAAGGGCCCTGTTCAGGGCTGGTAAGGTAAAAGAGCTTTGAACTTTTGTAATTTAGAATAGGGTAGGGAATTTTTTTATTTTGGGGGGCTTTGTTATTTTATTAGGGGGCTTAGAGTAGGTGTAATTAGTTTAAAATTGTTGTAATATTTTTCTAATGTTTGTAAATATTTTTTTATTTTTTGTAACTTAGTTCTTTTTTATTTTTTGTACTTTAGTTTATTTAATTGTATTTATTTGTAGATATTGTATTTAATTCATTTGTTGATAGTGTAGTGTTAGGTTTAATTGTAGATAATTGTAGGTATTGTATTTAATTAATTTATTGATAGTCTAGTGTTAGGTTTAATTGTAACTTAGGTTAGGATTTATTTTACAGGTAATTTTGTAATTATTTTAACTATTTTAGCTATTAAATAGTTCATAACTATTTAATAGCTATTGTACCTGGTTAAAATAAATACAAAGTTACCTGTAAAATAAATATAAATCCTAAAATAGCTATAATATAATTATAATTTATATTGTAGCTATATTAGGGTTTATTTTACAGGTAAGTATTTAGCTTTAAATAGGAATAATTTATTTAATAAGAGTTAATTTATTTCGTTAGATTTAAATTATATTTAACTTAGGGGGGTGTTAGGGTTAGGGTTAGACTTAGCTTTAGGGGTTAATCCATTAATTACAGTAGCGGCGAGATTCGGTCGGCAGATTAGGGGTTAATAATTGAAGTTAGGTGTCGGCGATGTTAGGGAGGGCAGATTAGGGGTTAATACTATTTATTATAGGGCTATTGAAGAGGGAGTGAGGCGGATTAGGGGTTAATAACTTTATTATAGTAGCGGTGCGGTCCGCTCGGCAGATTAGGGGTTAATAAGTGTAGGCAGGTGGAGGTGACGTTGAGAGGGGCAGATTAGGGGTTAATAAATATAATATAGGGGTCGGCGGTGTTAGGGGCAGCAGATTAGGGGTACATAAGTATAACGTAGGTGGCGGTCGGCAGATTAGGGGTTAATTATTGTAGATAGCTGGCGGCGACATTGTAGGGGGCAGGTTAGGGGTTAATAAATATAATATAGGGGTCGGCGGTGTTAGGGGCAGCAGATTAGGGGTACATAAGTATAACGTAGGTGGCGGTCGGCAGATTAGGGGTTAAAAAAAATTAATCGAGTGGCGGCGATGTGGGGGGACCTCGGTTTAGGGGTACATAGGTAGTTTATGGGTGTTAGTGTTCTTTAGAGCACAGTAGTTAAGAGCTTTATGAACCGGCGTTAGCCCAGAAAGCTCTTAACTACTGACTTTTTTCTGCGGCTGGAGTTTTGTCGTTAGAATTCTAACGCTCACTTCAGACACGACTCTAAATACCGGAGTTAGAAAGATCCCATTGAAAAGATAGGATACGCAATTGACGTAAGGGGATCTGCGGTATGGAAAAGTCGCGGCTGAAAAGTGAGCGTTAGACCCTTTCCTGACTGACTCCAAATACCGGCGGTAGCCTAAAACCAGCGTTAGGAGCCTCTAACGCTGGTTTTCACGGCTACCGCCAAACTCTAAATCTAGGTCTTAGGGTTTATTTTACAGGTAAGTATTTAGTTTTAAATAGGATTAATTTATTAAAGTATAGTGTAGTGTTAGGTGTAATTGTAACTTAGGTTAGTTTTTATTTTACAGGTAAATTTCTCTTTATTTTAGCTAGGTAGCTATTAAATAGTTAATAACTATTTAATAGCTATTGTACCTAGTTAAAATAAATTGAAAGATGCCTGTAAAATAAAAATAAATCCTAAAATAGCTACAATATAATTATTAGTTATATTGTAGCTATATTAGGGTTTATTTTAAAGGTAAGTATTTAGTTTTAAATAGGATTAATTTAGTTAATAAGAGAAATATTATTTAGATTTATTTAATTAATATTTAAGTTAGGGGGGTGTTAGGGTTAGTGTTAGACTTAGGTTTAGTGGTTAATAATTATATTACAGTGGCGGCGGTGTAGGGGGGGCAGGATAGGGGCTAATAAATTTATTATAGGTGGCGACGGTGTAGGGGGGGCAGATTAGGGGTTAATACGTTTATTATAGGTTGCGGTGGGGTCTGGGAGCGGCTGTTTAGGGGTTAAACTATTTATTTAGTTGCGGCGAGGTCCGGTATCCGCAAGATAGGGGTTAATAACTTTATTATAGGTGGCGGCGGTATAGGGGGGGGCAGGATAGGGGTTACTAGGTTTAATGTAGGTGGCGGCAGTGTCCGGGAGCGGCGGTTTAGGGGTTAATACATTTATAAGAGTTGCGGCGGGGTCTAGGAGCGGCGGTTTAGGGGTTAATAACTTTATTGAGTTGCGGGGGGCTCCGGGGGCGCCGGTATAGGGGGTAGAACAGTGTAGTTAGTGTGAGTGCTTAGTGACAGGGGTATCAATAAAGCTGTCAAAAAGCCGAAGAGCAGCGAGATCGGATGAGTGATAACTCTCACAGTCCTCTGCTCATCGCCCCGTACTTGGTGCGCGGCTTTTTGACAGCTTTTTTGATAACTTAGGCGAAATTTTGAAGGTCCGCGGCGGCGATGGTAGGCGAGCTTAGGCGGGCGTATTGGAACGGCGAAGGCAAGTAAAGTAGACGGCTTGATAACTACCCCCCTGTATCTTCTTGCATAGAGTGAAAGCCTATATTTGTCATAATTCACTCCATTCTCTAATCATTCCAATAGGATCTGATTATGCCCTTTGAGCCAGAGCTCACCTCTCATAGGTTACTGGTAATGCCATTCAATTTCCTTAAATTGAATTTCTCTGGCTGTAATTCCCATATCGGACACCGGAGTGCAACAGGAGTAGGAGTTTAGTTTCATTTCATATTTAAAATATTCTGTTTCTCAATTACAGAGATATATATTTTTATCAAATGTTTATTTAATACACTCATATTTTATAGCTCAATAAACTATTTGGTCAATTTGATATGCTATTATTTAGATTGGCTGAGCATGTTTATTTCAATACCAAACATCAGTATAATGATTTAGTATTAGGCATATTTCTAATTGCATATCTGCTTACATAAAATGCACATATATTCAGTGTGTGTCTCAATACAATTCTACTTAATATTTTAAGAAATGTATTTAAAAGTCACATTTTTATGAGGGGACCTAAAAGGATTTGAATTTAATACTTTCAGTATTCTATTAATTAATATATCAGTTCATTTAATATACTGGTATATATTGCATTACCCAGTCACCATCTTATATCATATATGCAATTGGAAGTGAACTCTGTAGTAACTAATTATACAGGTATATTTATTTGAGTCTCATTTCCTATTAATATAAATAGACTCCATATTTAGTACATATCTTGATAATGTTATTTTAAATGCACAAAAACGCAGATATGATATAATTCATTGGACAACTTATTGAAGATATATTTATTTCCAAACCTCATTAGGATCAGATTCTGGAATAAAGCAAATGCTGTTTATTTTGAAATACCGTCAAACATTTTAAATATTAATACAGATATTTATTTATTTCACTTCATGTTTAATATAGTGTCTTGAGCATTACACACATCTTAGCTGTATATAACAGAGCCCATATCATATATATATATTTATCAGTAATTACTATATTAACTCATATGAAAACTATATATGCAGTTGGTTTAAACTTTAAATCTTCAAACTCTTGTGTTTTCAAATTACACAGGGTAAGATATTTCTTCTATTGTTACTTTGAACTCAGACTCTAGGGTTTTGTATATTTAACTCAGTATGGGACAATTAATACCTAGATAATAGGTATTTACATTTCCTGGCTATCCTGGAAATGTATCTCAAACTGCAGACTTCCGGTCTCTCTGACCACAGGGGTTCAGATCGTTCGTATTGCACAATTCCAGGCAGTGACCTTAACTCTTACAATTTGAGATAAATGTTCTATTTTGAACTCTTAGATGTCTTCAGCAGCGAGAGGGATGGTCTCTGTCACCCTTCTCAGTCATTTACAAACGCTTTGTTGTGGCTATAGCCAAATCAATTCATATCAAAGTAGATATTGGCTAAAATTAAATATTAAATTATGTGATACATATGTAGTTTATCCAATGCCACTTAGCAATACCCTGACATAAATCCCCCTTTCAATTTTAATATATGTAGGACACATGTATTGGAATTGACTGAAATCCAGTGGTAATTGGTGAGTGTACTGACAATATGCATCATAGACAGTCTTACTATGAAGAGAGTCTGTTATTTTTCAATACTCATATGCTCTTTAAACTACAACACTTCATGAGTGTATTTTGGGAAATGACCTTTCATTCTCCCTCTATGACTTGGAGTTGGGACCTAGGATGGCATGCTTGCAGCTGATTAATAAGTATCCATTTATACATACAAGTATAATTTTTAGGGATCCTAAATTTATAGGCAACTGTAGATATTTTGTCAGTAATGACAAAAGGACCCTTCCATGAGGGAAGAAACTTAATCTCCGTTAACTTGATCTCTCCCAAAGTTATAAAGATAAACTTTATCATTAATTTCATTATTACTTTTTGGAAGTTTTGAGATCATAATAAGTTTTAGCAGCAGTTGCGGACTTCTCTATGTTCCTTTGAGCAAATGCAAAAGCATATTGCAGATGCTTCCTTAAGTTTACCACATATTGATGTGATTGATGAAGCAGCATTTATTAAGTTCTGGTCTGATGTACGGTACAGTAAATGTTGAGGTAGAACCAGTTTTCTACCAGTCATCAATTCAAAAGGTGACATCTTAGTAGCACTACTTGGTTTTGCTCTTAATGCCATTAGGACTAGAGGTAATTTTACATCCCAGTCCTTACCTGTTTGACTCACAAACTTTTTGAGGATTTTCACAATGGGCTGGTTGTAATGCTCTACATCACCACTAGAGGCAGCTCTGTATGCAATATGGAGATTTCGTTTAACCTCTAGTATTTTCCACATTTTTGTCATCACTTCACTGGTGAAGTGGCTCCCCCGATCGGATTTGATTCTCTGGGGTAAACAAAATCTGGAAAATACATGGTTGATGAGCAATGCTGCACATGTTTCAGCACTATTATTAGGTACACTGATGCACTCTACCCATTTAGTGAACAGACATGTTACTGTTAACATTTATCTGTTACCTCTTGATGACCTAGTTACTGGACCAATAAAATCAATTTGTATATCTGACCATGGCATTACCATCCCCCTTTTCTGCAATAGCGCTCTATGCGTTGGTGCAGTGGGTTTGAACTGTGGACAGATTAAATCACCTTGACAGTAGGTTTGAACATTCTTCAACATATGTGGCCAAAAGGAGTAGTCACGCAATATTTCATATGTTAGTTTGGCACCACGATGACCAGATGTGGGAGCATCATGGGCATGTTGAAGCATGAGACCCCTGAACTGGGTAGGTACCACTCATTGTTGGATACCTGTTTTGGAGGTTCTAATTAACAAACCATCTTGTAATTTGAATTGTGATTTGGACTTCATTAAGATTCTAAGATCTTTTTTACCAATACAGTCCTCTTTTGAGAAGGGGTGTTTTTCAGGATTTAATATATGTTTATAGAAAAAATAATAATGGGGTCTTCTCTTTGACTAGTGATTAGGTCCTCACTAGGAGAATCCTGACTCCATTGTACCAGGTTAGGCTCATTTTGTTGTTTAACCTGGTTTCTGGTAATGGCCTCTACATGAATAGCACCCATTAAGTGGTCAATATTGAGGACCTCTCCAGTTATGGCTCCTTGTTTGGCTAATGAATCTGCAAGTTCATTGCCTTCTTTATCAGGACCTTAAATCCTGGAATGACCCTTGGTCTTTTTCCAGTGTATGATTAACTCATTGGAAACCACTAATTTATCAATCTCGCAGAACAACTTGCTATGTTTGACTGGTTTGTTGTTAATTTTCTGCATGCCATTTCTTTTCCAAGTTGACAGGTATTCAACAAAACTGTCATATATAATTTGAGTCAGTAATGATCACAAATTCATGAATACCTTGTTTAATAGCCATTTCAATGCATTTTAAAATAGCAGTGAGTTCTGCTACTTGACTGGATCTTGGTCCAATGTTGAAACCTACAGAAATATTTGGGGATCCATTTGCCCAAACTATACCAATGCCAGCAACTAATCTGCACTCATTATCAATAGTGGCATGGTAACAAAACCATCAACATATATCCAACGTAATGTTTGAAACTATTCCTCGTCTTCTATTAACTCTTCCCCATGATCTTTAGCAGTACAGTCGTGGAGCTCAGCAAGCCCCTGTGCGACTGGATTCTTTTTGTTTTGCTTATAACAAATTTCTAAAGGCCAGCCTTGTAAGGAAAGAGTCCAAGCTGCTATGAGTCTATTGAATAGAATCTCATCTCTTATTCTCTCACTTTGCAAATATAGCAAAGGCTGGTGGGCCATTTCTACAATAATTTTCTTGCCCTGTATGTAGCTGCGGAAATGTTGTAGAGCACATACAGTAGCTAAGAGGGCCTTTTCGTAATAACTAAATTTTATTTCCACTGGGGATAAAATTTTGCTTGCATAAGCAATGACTTTGCTTAAATTATCATGCTTTTGATATAAAACAGCACTCATGCTTACATCTGTATAACCTGTCTCTAGGTAGAAAGGTTTACCACCTTCAGGGTAAGCTAAGCAAGGTACTTGAGTGAGTTTCCTCTTCTCCTCTTTTATGGCTGTCTCCTGGGCCTCACTCCAGTGCCATATCACATCCTTCTTTGGATGTGATATATAGCAGTGGTTTAGCTAATTCTGCATCATTATCAATAAATTTGCAAGAATAATTTGTCGTACCCAGGAATGAAGTTAGTTGGGTTGTTGGAATTTATTATGGCTTCAATCTTTTTCTTCTGAGGATTTAACCCTTCAGAAGTAACTTCCTGTCCCAGGAAGTTGACACGAGTACGGCACCATTGAGCTTTTTGTAGGGATAATTTGACACCTGCCCTTTTAAGTTGGCTGACGACATGTTTAAGTTCTGTGATGTCCCCCTTTCCAGTGCATTAGGCATGGCCTTATGCATGAATACTGCAAATTCATGTCCTGAATTTATGTATCTAGACAAAAGTCTTTGCATATATTCAATGCATATTGGACCTTTTGGAAGGAGAATGTGAGCTTATACTGGTCTTCCTTGTGTACCATTATGGTCCAATATCGCTGCGCACAATCAATGGCAGTGAATATCTTAGATCCCTGCATCTGCACTATGCACTGGTCAATGTATGGCACAGGCCAGCCAGACATGTACACTCATTTGTTTAGCTGTCTTAAGTCAGCACACAAATGCCATTGTCCATTGGGCTTAAGAATACCTAGAATATGATTATTATAAGAGCTATGCACCTGTCTGATGATACCCCTTTCTTCCAAGTTCTTTATGATTTCTGCAATAGAATTGTATGAGGCTAAAGGGAGTCTGTATTGCTTAACAAATATAGATGGTGCATTGGGATCTGTTTGGATTCTTGCAATGTGTAGGTCTGTAGTCCCATAGTCATAAGAATCCCTAGCAAAAATGTCCTTGTACTCCATCAGGTGTTCTCATAGCTGTTGGCGTTCATCATCACTGGAACAGCCATTAGCTAAGGAGATTTGCATTTTGTCTATTTGCTGAAATCCAGGAAAGATTTCAGACTGTCCTATCTCATAGGCTTCTTCAAGCCTAGAGGTGAGGTCTCTTCGATTATAATTTACATTACCATATATTGAGGTATACCTGTTCCTTGATCGGTTGATCAAATACCAGGGAGGCTTCTTCAATTTTACAGATGCCTTCCTCCAGGCTGAAAGGTTTAATAGACTGAATTGTGAATAATCCTTCTGGCATGGATGCAAAGGATTGGTCTATTAACTGTTCTTCAGTTAAGTACTTTCAGGTATTATCCAGATTACATTTTTCTGGAATCCGAAAGTATAATAACTGGATTCTAGAGCATATTCTATGGTAGTTCCCTTGGATAAGGTTATATCCTGTGGGGCATGTTATGCACAATAACATTTTATTGGAATAGTTCCAATATTTACCATAGGAGTATGGGTCAGTGTCACACCTATATTTTGCATTCTCTGGGAGAAGCAAATTAGCGCTTCAGAAGTTTTTAACTTCTGACCCCTTTTTACTTGTAAGGGTAAGAGAAATTTATCAGCCCCAGCAAGGATTACAATATCACTAGGCACCTGCATATTCACAACATATGTCAATTGCTGGTTTGATTTCAGGGCTGCATTTTCATCCTGAAAGATTTTAGGGTCCCCTTTCAACCTGCTCCAGAGGCAAAGGTTTATCAAATCTATATGTATGGCATATTTATGCAAGAGATCATTGCCAATGTATATTTGATTATGGGGATTATTTAAAACTAAAAACAGGTGTTTCATTGACGTATTACCTATGGAGATAGATAATAAACATTTAGCTGTAATGTTGTAGCTTTCAGAGTTATCATCTAAGTCATGGACACAGTGATTTTGGGGAGAAAGATATTTAATCATTTTAGGATCTGCCATTTGTGCTAATAATCCTTTGCTTATGTAGCTAGCATACGACCAGATTACGAGTTGTGCGTTAGAGGCTATGCGGTGTTAACAAGCAGTTTTCTCTCACCGCTCACTTACATGCAGCGCTGGTATTACAGGTTTTTACAAACCCGGCGTTATTAGGCAAGACGTGAGCGTTGAGCAAAATTGTGCTCCTTACTGCACTCCAATCCCAACGCTGCTTAAGTCAGCGGTGAGCTGGTCGTACCTGCTCGTGCACGATTTCCCCATAGGAATCAACGTGGAGAGCCGGCTGAGAAAAAGTCTAACACCTGCAAAAAAGCAGCGTAAAACTCAGTAACGCAGCCCTATTGATTCCTATGGGGAAATAAAAGTTATGTTTACACCTAACACCCTAACATGAACCCCGAGTCTAAACACCCCTAATCTTACACTTATTAACCCCTAATCTGCCGCCCCTGACATCGCTGACACCTACATTATACTTATTAACCCCTAATCTGCCACTCCGGACACCGCTGCCACCTACATTATATGTATTAACCCCTAATCTGCTGCCCCCAACATCGCCGACACCTACATTATATTTATTAACCCCTAATCTGCCACCCCCAATGTCGCCGCAACCTACTTACACTTATTAACCCCTAATCTGCCCCCCAATGTCACCGCCACTATAATAAACATATTAACCCTTAAACCGCCACACTCCCGCCTCGCAAACACTAGTTAAATATTAACCCCTAATCTGCCATCCCTAACATCGGCGCCACCTACCTACATTTATTAACCCCTAATCTGCTGCACCCAACGTCGCCGCCACTGTACTAAATGTATTAAAACCTAAACCTAAGTCTGACCCTAACCCTAATACCACCTAACTTAAATATAATTACAATAAATCTTAATAAAAATGTATATTATTACTTAATAATTCCTATTTAAAACTATATACTTACCTATAAAATAAACCCTAAGATAGCTACAATATAACTAATAGTTACATTGTAGCTATTTTAGGGATTATTTTTATTTTACAGGCAAGTTTGTATTTATTTTAACTAGGTAGAATAGTTACTAAATAGTTATTAACTATTTAATAACTACCTAGCTAAAATAAATACAAAAGTACCTGTAAAATAAAACCTAACGTTAGTTACAATAACACCTAACCTAACCCTGCAATTAAATAAATTAACTAAATTAAAAACAATTTAATAAATTAAATTAGCTAAAGTACAAAAAAAAAAAACACTAAATTACAGAAAATAATAAACAAATTACAAGATATTTAAACTAATTACACCTAATCTAATAGCCCTATCAAAATAAAAAAGTCCCCCCAAAATAAAAAAAAAACACTAGCCTAAACTAAACTATCAATAGCCCTTAAAAGGGCCTTTTGCGGGGCATTGCCCCAAAGTAATCAGCTCTTTTACCTGTAAAAAAAAATACAAACAACCCCCCCAACAGTAAAATTCACCCACCACCCACACAACCAACCCACCAAATAAAATAATCTAAAAAAACCTAAGCTCCCCATTGCCCTGAAAAGGGCATTTGGATGGGCATTGCCATTAATAGGGCAGTTAGCTCTTTTGCGGCCCAAACCCTAATATAAAAAATAAAACCCACCCAATACACCCTTAAAAAAACCTAACACTAACCCCCTGAAGATCAACTTACTGTTCTGAAGACCAGGCATCGATCCTCATGGAAGCGGCAGAAGTCTTCATCCAACCAGGCCGAAGTCCTCAACGAAGCCGGGAGAAGTCTTCATCCAAGCCGGCGAAGTGGTCCTCCAGACGGGCAGAAGTCTTCATCCAGACGGCATCTTCTATCTTCATCCATCCGACGCGGAGCGGCTCCATCTTCAAGATATTCGATGCGGAGCATCCTCTTCATCCGGAGTCTTCTTACTGAATGACGGTTCCTTTAAGTGACGTCATCCAAGATGGTGTCCCTTAGATTCTGATTGGCTGATAGAATTCTATCAGCCAATCGGAATTAAGGTAGAAAAAATCCTATTGGCTGATGCAATCAGCCAATAGGATTGAAGTTCAATCCTATTGGCTGTTCCAATCAGCCAATAGAATGCGAGCTCAATCCTATTGGGTGAACCTAGATTAGGTGTAATTAGTATATCTTGTAATTTGTTTATTATTTTCTGTAATTTAGTGTTTATTTGTTTGTTTTTTGTACTTTAGCTAATTTAATTTAATTTATTTAATTGTTTTTAATTTAGTTAATGTATTTAATTGTAGGTTTAGGTTAGGTGTTATTGTAACTTAGGTTTTATTTTACAGGTACTTTTGTATTTATTTTAGCTAGGTATTTATTAAATAGTTAATAACTATTTAATAACTATTGTACCTAGTTAAAATAAATACAAACTTGCCTGTAAAATAAAAATAAACCCTAAGATAGCTACAATGTAACTATTAGTTATATTGTAGCTAGGTTAGGGTTTATTTTATAGGTAAGTATTTAGTTTTAAATAGCAACTATTTCGGTAATAATATTAATTTTTATTAAGATTTATTGTAATTATATTTAAGTTAGGGGGTGTTAGGGTTAGGGTTAGACTTAGGTTTAGAGGTTAATAAATTTAGTATAGTGGCGGCGACGTTGGGGGCAGCAGATTAGGGGTTAATAAATGTAGATAGGTGGCGGCGATGTTAGGGATGGCAGATTGGGGTAATAATATTTAACTAGTGTTTGCGAGGCGGGAATGCGGCGGTTTAGGGGTTAATATGTTTATTATAGTTGCGGCGACGTTGGGGGCAGCAGATTAGGGGTTAATAAGTGTAGGTAGGTTGCGGCGATATTGGGGGGCAGATTAGGGGTTAATAAATATGTAGGTGTCGTCGATGTTGGGGGCAGATTAGGGGTTAATACATATAATGCAGGTGGTGGTGGTATCCGGAGCGGCAGATTAGGGGCTAATAAGTATAATGTAGGTGTCGGAAATGTCTGGGGCGGCAGATTAGGGGTTAATAAGTGTAAGATTAGGGGTGTTTAGACTCGGGGTTCATGTTAGGGTGTTAGGTGTAATCATAACTTTTATTTCCCCATAGGAATCAATGGGGCTGCGTTACTGAGTTTTACGCTGTTTTTTTGCAGGCTGTAATATCAGCACTGCAGGTAAGTGAGCGGTGAGAGAAAACTGCTCGTTAGCACCGCATAGCCTCTAACGCAAAACTCGTAATCTGGCCGTTGGTTTTTCCTAGGTCATGCACTTGTATAAGGATAAATAAATCATCCTTAATTTTCTCAATTTCTGCAAGGAATTAAGAGTGATCGCCCCCTTTAGGGAATTTAGGATCTCCTTTGTGTAGACATATGGTTAATACATCGCCGTCTAGGGAAATATTGGCTATTTTCCCAGGCAAAAATGTAATGGTATGACCATCAGAGCCACTTAGGGGTGTCTGATCATCTATTGGTAGGACAGTTATTTCAGGTACAGAGCTATTTCTGAAATGAATTTCGACAGCATCTGGCTTTTCTTCCACCACATGACAGTTATGTCTTGTGTAAGGTATGCTGGACCACTCATAATTAAAAGGTCTTTTAACTTGTGACCAAATAATATTATTTATGCAATCAATTATGGTACCTAATCATTTAAGAAGGTCAATACCAATTATTAAACGAACATTTAGCAGATCCACTATAATGACAGAGTGTCTTATTACCCTGTTTCCCAGTTTTAGCTTTAACCACACAGTGCCCCAGACTTTGAGAGAGTCACCCCCAACACCTTTTAATGAACCATCAAATTCCCTGAGTTTAGGCTTGTGGGGCATTAGCTCATTTAGCTGTGTGTAGTACCTGTGGGATAAAATAGTTGCCTGACATCCAGTATCAATTAATCCCATGATAGGGTTAATAACTGAATCCTGGAGCTCAGCTAATACATATCTCCCCCCAGTTTCTACCATTTCACACATGAAATTAGCATGTTTACACATTTGTGGGGTTCTCCACGAATTACCTGAATAAGCCACGTTACCTGATATGGTACAATTCTTACCCACTGCCTCGTTTGTAATAGGGATAACTGGTTTCCTGCATATTGCGTGGCAGTCAGGCCTTCCTTATCCAGCTGAGGATTGCTCTGCATGTCAACCTGTGGGAATAACGTTTAGGGAGAACTGCAAAAGAGGAGATGTATTAATGCTTCCAGACTGGGGACACCTGTCATCACAGTTAGGCCTTCTGTTGCTGGTCTGTAGGGAGAGAATTTCATTAGTATCATTAATAACATTTATTATCCCCTTTGGTATTTCTCTCGCCCCAGATAATATTTGAATATTTATGCTTGTGTCTGTGGCATATTGTTGGCCACTGGCATCACCCCTAAAAAAGGATTATTGGGTTTCTGAGCCGTAAGAGCTTGACTCATATTAGCAAACTATTCACATAATTGATTTAACTGCATACTAAGTTGACCCACTTGATTATATAAGCTATTTCTACCCATGGGACAATTTTTTGATTCCCCTGGGTATTGATTCCTGGATTCTTGCTATTCCTCAGAATCATAGCTATTTTGTCTATCTTGACGCGGCTGTCTTTGGGGTTCAACTTGTCTGGTGTTAATATCCTGAGGTGCACTATTTAATTGGGGTGTCTGGTTATCCTGAGAGTATTTGTGCCACTTATGGTATCTACTTCTACGGGGATACCTATTACCTTATGGGTATTCGTCTCTTTGGGGATATATATTTATTTGGGTTTGCCCCCAATTTTGACTATATTTCCTACTATTAGCCTGTGGATTCTGCACCTCAGACCTTGGTGGGGGAGTGGCAGACTCAAAACTTTGTGGGGAAGGCCAGTTTTCTCTGGCCACTTCCGAATAAGTTTTCTTTTTGGATTCAAAATTGAGGGGGCTAGGTGACACCCTAGTTTCTGCCACTACTTTAGGGTTGGGCCTTTGCTCGCTTTTAACCCCCTGTTCACTGGACTGCTGAATAGAGTATAATTTTGTACTCTCTCTGATCAGCCAATCAAATGAACAGTTATCATCAAAGTCTCTAGCCAAATATACTTTGATGTGTGAGGGTAATGCTTGATAAAATACATTTATAAATTCTGAGCTTTCAAATTTGGGATTGTTTTCGGCCATACTGTTAGCACTTTTTAGTGTAGAAAGGAATTCAATTGGACTTTGATTTGTGCCACATTTCAAACTGTATACAGCTGCTTTAGCAGAGGTGGCAGTAAGATAATGCCCGAACTCCATTTTGCACTGTTGTTTTATTATTATGAATATTCATGTCTTTCAGTGAAATAAAAAACGTACGATATTTATCTTCAAATAACCATGGCAGAAATTCAATTTTAGACTGCTCACTATGTACATTTAGTAAAGACAAAGCACTTTCATAGGCCTCTAAGACAGTGATCGATTATAGAAGTGGTCCCCCTGCACTGTTTAAGAATTTAATTATCTTATGGATGTCATACACTTTATTAGGTACATCTTGGGTTCTCCTAGGGACCCTATTATTAGGGCCAGAGCGTCCTCTATCTGTCTTATTTTTATTATGGGGCGATCCCTAATGTGTATTATTATTATATGGGCTATCTGGGTAGCTGGCTCTGCCCACTGACTAACTATATTAACTGTTTTCCGCCTCTGAAGTGTAGAAATTCCCTGAATTTAAAACATTAGGTGACTGCCTATTTGGGAAGTTTACTTCTGAGCCAATCAGGGTCCTTTGTTTAAATTCTTCTCTTATACCTTGTATCTCACCTCTCACAAATTATTTTAGGGATTTCATAATCTCTGTATTATTTTCATTATTTTCATCACTAATGAGTTGCTCATTTAAACTTTTTATTTTAGCGATTAATTTTTGGTTATGTTTATCTAAGACAGCCATGTCTTGTTTAGGTGTAACAATTTCATTTTGGGCTATTTCTAAATTTTCATTTTTTAGCTGATGTAATTGCAATTCCTTTTCTATATGTTGGGTGGACATTTCGTCATTAATGCATATTATCAACGGCCAAGATTTGAGCATTATCTCATCCCATTTTTTAGAATTCTTGCATTGATTCATTTTTAATAATTCTTGGAATAATTCACTTTTTGGCCTTAGTGGTAAGCATATCAATATACTCGTTTAAATCATCCGAAATATTAAATCTATTTTTGATGTGGCCGATAGCATCCATTCTATGGGAGTCTGCCTTTGTAAGGGTTAATCTTGGGGGACATATTTCAATACTAGGTAGAGATTCAATTGAGTCGCTTCTTGTAACAGACATTATTATTATTTTGGCTTAGTATTTAATTAACTTAAATCGCCAATACAATTTTAAAAATTAAAAAAAAATTATATATATTTTTTTATAATAATTTCTATTTACTACAAAATATATTATATCAATGTGATAAAGATGTAATGGTCTCCAGCGAGTGCCTCCAACGTGTTATATATCTTAGGTTACAATTAGAAAACAAGAAATTCCACAGCACCTTCCTTTTCAACGAATTTTATTAAACTTCTTCTCCCAACCTTTAGTGAAGAGAAGGTGGTATTCTTGGATACAGTAATACATGTGAATAAAGACACCTGTAATTTTAAAGCTGATTTGTACAGAAAGGAGACAGATAGAAATACAAAGGAGAAAAGAGAGCGCCTCATGGTGTGAATAACTCTGGATGGTCAAAAAAGTGCAAACAGGCCGGCTGACATTTAAACAGCAGTCAGTACGCTGGCAATCCATGCGATGAGGTGTGTGATAGATCTGGCTGTCAGGAAACCACAGGGGAAATCCCAGTTGTGGTAGAGCCGTGCTCCACAGGAATCAGGTCCTCACAGCAGGGCTACGATTTTTTCTCTCCAAACCTGGCAGATGTATTGTCGGCAAGGAAATCGGGAGTAGAGATCCTGTGATAGATTGCCAAACTAAGCAAAGTCTCTCTGTAATGTTCCGATAGCCGTGTTATAATAAGAGCGGCTCAAGGCTTCAAAGTTTGGTAAAAAGGAGTAGAGGGTGGTTTGGCAAGAATATAATATAAAAAAAGGAGTAGAGGGTGGTTTGGCAAGAATATAATATAAAAAGTTAAAAACATTCCAATTGCGACATAAAAGTGGTTTTATTTGAGCTAATAACTTGTTTCTCGGCCGCTAGCTCCTAGCCGTTTCATCAGATCAATCTGATGAAACGGCCAGGAGCTAGCGGCCGAGAAACGCGTTATTAGCTCAAATAAAACCACTTTTATATCGCAATTGGATTGTTTTTAACTTTTTTT
The DNA here is from genome assembly GCF_027579735.1 of Bombina bombina. Classification (NCBI taxonomy): domain Eukaryota; kingdom Metazoa; phylum Chordata; class Amphibia; order Anura; family Bombinatoridae; genus Bombina; species Bombina bombina. Next base: position 1,036,987,872 of record NC_069499.1, read on the forward strand.
ATTATATATTCTTGCCAAACCACCCGCTACTCCTTTTTACCAAACTTTGAAGCCTTGAGCCGTTCTTATTATAACACGGCTATCGGAACATTACGGAGAGACTTTGCTTAGTTTGGCAATCTATCACAGGATCTCTACTCCCAATTTCCTTGCCGACAATACATCTGCCAGGTTTGGAGAGAAAAAATTGGAGCCCTGCTGTGAGGACCTGATTCCTGTGGAGCACAGCTCTATAACTGGGATTTCCCCTGTGGTTTCCTGACAGCCAGATCTATCACACACCTCATCGCATTGATTGCCAGCGTACTGACTGCTGTTTTAATGTCAGCCTGCCTGTTTGCACTTTTTTGACTAAAAGTGCCACGATCCTTGTGAGTACCTTTTTCACCGGACACCGCTACACTGCTTTAAACCTTGTTTAGAGTTATTCACACCATGAGGCGCTCTCTTTTCTCCTTTGTTTTTTAGATTCACTGATTCACCGTCAGCCTTGAGAGAAGCAGCCTCAACACCTTATCTATTTTGATCAAAGATTTTTTTCACTTTGAACTATCACGAACTGTTCACCTTTTTTCCAGCACAATCAATGGTTTAAATGTCAATAACATTGTTCGTATTAATATTACCTCTGTGAATTTTATTTGAAATTTTTATTTTATTTCAATTTGATATTCACCTTCTTATTTTTTACCCATTTTTAACATTGTAGGCTGCAGTCACATTTTATCCATATAATACACAAAATTTCTTATTCCCATCAGATACCTTGTTTTTTTGGGGGGTATATACCCTATTTAACATTATCAGACATATACCCTATTTTTCTCTATGTCTATTTAGATACACCCTCCTTCCAATTGATTCTTAATACATTTTTAATATTTTATATTTGTCCTCTCCTATTATTTATTTTATTTGACATATATTAGGCGCACCTTATTATTATACTTTTTGTATAAAATTTCCTACAGATAGAAATACCTTGTTAAGGTATGAAAGCTTTCATCATGGGGTCCTGAAAAACTCCCTTCCCCGTAGTCAATTTAAAAGGGTAAAACGGATTGTGAATGAGAATTCTCTAATTAATGGTAGATTACAAGAAATGGGAGATAAGTTCAAACAAAGAGGATACCCAGGGAAATTGATTAAGAGTGAGATTATAAAAGCACAGGAATTGGAAGAAAAAAACATTGCTAAAATTAAGAAAGATAATGAACAAAGGGGGATATGTGTTACAAAATTCAACCCTAAATTACCCCTCTCCCCCTCTTTCTTTCCCTCCAGCCCTCTCCCCTTCCTCCCCTACCTCCTGGGGTTTTTTTTTTTTTTTTTTCCTTCTCTTATCTCCCTTCTTCTTTTCCCACATTTCTCTCTTCCCTTTCTTACTTCTCGGGCATGGGCTTGCCAGTTGCCCCATGACCGACGTTCAATATCTTTTCTGATTAAAATTGTTATATAGTTATAATATTGCTATAGTACATCGAGAAGAACATGAACGGGCTTTCAGACTTTTATATGGACTCTTTGTTATACCTAGCCCACTCACTGTTACTTTATCTTTATGCAATCAATGTACTCCATGGAGTCATCTGTACAAGTATTTCTGTATTTCATGACTTTTGATGCACGTATTTTGTGTATTTTCTGTTTCTCCTTCAATAAAGCTTTGAAAACCAAAAAAAAAAAAAAAAAAAAAAAAAAAAAAAATTCAACCCTAAGAGTAAAGAAATTAGCAATATTATTTCTAAACACTAGCACATCTTGAAAAATTGTAATTAAAATGTTGAATCCTTCAAAAAACCTCCTATGATGGCATATCGTAGGGTTCAAAATTTGGGTGACATATTAGTTAAAAATGGTTTAGGTTCTAACAAAAGACAAAAATATATTACAAGTAGAAGCTATGGATCCTTTCCATGCTTAGGTTGTGCTAGTTGCAGCGCAGTTATTAAAGGGGTAGAGTTCCAACACCCGCAAATAAAAAAAAATTTGCATTAAAAATCACTATACGTGTGACTCATCCTATGTCGTATACCTAATCAAATGCCTATGTTCCAAGATTTACATTGTAGAGACTACAAGGAGGGTACGAGATAGGATGAGTCAGCACAGATCCAACATTAGATGTGGGGATCAGGAAGCCCCTGTATTGTGTAATTTTTTGAGTGCAGGTCACAGTATTAGCCAACTAAGGTGGCAAATAATTGATGGAGTAGATAAATTAAGAAGGGGTGGTAACAGGGAATCAGTATTAAAACAAAAGGAATCCTATTGGATACATTGATCCCTAAAGGCATCAATAGAGAGCTAGACCTCAAAGTATTTCTATAATGTGCATTAATAATATGCAAATTAATATGTCAACATTTTCTGTATATTTTAACATCAATATGTACATAGGTAAATGGTATATTGTTTTTAACTTTATATATGTGTTTAACTGTAATAAGAAATGTAACCACTAGGTGGTAGTATCAGGTGATATAATTCACTTTGTAACAATATACAATGGGTTAATATGTAGGCCTATAAATGCATCTAAACAGATGAGGCCCATTAGCATGATTAAGGGATAATCTCCCGAAACGTTCCTACAACCTGTTTGTACCTCCATGGGAGAAGAAGTTTAATAAAATTCGTTGAAAAGGAAGGTGCTGTGGAATTTCTTGTTTTCTGCATTTACAGAGGTTTGACAGTCCCTCTCACCACTTGCATCTGAGTCTACCTGGGAGCTGTGCACTGTTTCATTTGCGACTTAGGTTACAATTAGGGCTGCACGATTAATCACATATGCAATTTAAAATTGCGATTAATCGTCGCAATTTAAAAACCGCAAGAGTACGTGATTTTTTGCTAAAAAAAAATGTGGCTCCACTGCATTGATTTGTATATGATTTCTTGCAAACCAGCTCCATCTAGTGGCTGCTTTTAACACATATTTGTAAAATGGCTGTTTTACTTTCACTTTCTTTTTGTGATCTCAGTAGCAGCCGATCAATCTATAAAAGTCTAAAAGCAGAGCCCATGCAGGAGAGTGAAGAGGAGGGAAAGACACTTTCTTATATTTCCCCCTAGGGACGTCTGCAGTCTGAAACTTAGGGTATGTAATCATTATGGAACCTCCCACACAATCCCCTGCTCTCTGAGAAACGGCTCAAATACATAGCAGATGCAGTTAACCCAACGGCTGCCAAAAAGGCTAAAACTGCAGTCTCCTCTGCTAGCTAGCTGCTGGGTTAACTGCATCTACAATGTATTTGATATAAGCAAGGCACAGCATTTCTGAAAAGAGCAGCCCCCACCGCTATATGCCTGTATTGGATTCCTGGACAGGAGCAGGGCTCATTTTCAGTCAAGATAAAATGTTTAAAAAAAAAAAGAAAAAATAAATAAACATATTATTATTATTATGTGTGTGTAACTGTGTATGTGTATATATATATATATATATATATATATATATATATGTGTGTGTGTGTGTGTGTATGTATATATATATATATATATATATATATATATACACACACACACATATCTGGTTTGCATCTTGTATTGGACATTCAGAAACATGTACATTAAGATTCTGTAGTCTTAAATTACATTTTTATTGAAAAATTAAAGGATTCCAAAAGTTTTTTTCTCTCCATGTAATCTAATTATATAAATCGAATCTACATAAACGAACAATCATAACTTAGCCACTTTTTGTTGAAAACGAGCGTTATTATTGTAATTATAACATATATCATATTCGTGAATAAACGTCATAGAAGCCATACCCACTTTAACGGTGCCTGCAATGCAAATTCTTGTCTCCAATCAAAAAGCCTGTTCGTGCATATCATTAAGGCATTGTTGCGTCACCCTGCGCATGCGCTATTGAATCCCGTGTTTTGCACATGCGCACATTGCCGTTTTGAATAAACAGAACCACAAAGCATTTACTGGCATAACGCATGCGTTCTTAAAAAGACTATTGATTGCATAGGTATTCATAGGTATATACATAATTATAGTATTTGTAATACTATTGTTTCTCTGTTTGATTTACATAAATCGAGTTAGATATTCAATTAAAATAAAAACCTATGTATTCGCAATGAATTGATAATGAGGGTTAAGCTTATGATATTATCGTTATTATGCTGTTTCTATTATGACATTCGTATTTTAAAGTAATTTTAATGTTTGCAGTTAAATCTTGATTGTATGACATTTATCAATCTTAATGATAACCAAAGATGATATAAATAAGGTTAATAAGGGCAATTGAAAGCTGGCGGTACTAAGTTTTGAAACATTAATTTTAAACTGCATTAATATTAAGTATATCAAAAAGTATTCAGAATATGAAATTATGTTAGATGAATTAAGTATCTGAATTAAATAGGGGTTTCATTCATCATAAGTATAAATGTAAAGTAAGAACTGAGAATTTATGCTCGTTATTGCAAGGGTCAGTCTCGCTACGCATAATTACAATCTTACCTGTTCTATAATGCTGTCACATCTGTTTCCCAGTATCGATTCAGATGGTCTGCTTGTTCAGATTAGAGTGACGTGTATGGTGACGTGTTGGATTGCTCGCGCATGCGCAGTACTGCGCAAATCGGCCATATTAATAACTCAGGTTATCAAGTATTATTCGTTATTCAAACTAAAGGTTAAAACGGTGGGTTTGGAAAGCAATTCATTTTTGAATTGAACAGTAGTAATCTGACACGCAAAGCCTATTACAAATATGTATATCATAGATGTATATATCGAAATAAGATAAGTGTATTCAAAAGTTTAGTGTCCCTTTAAGGTGTTATAGTCATTTATAAGAAAATTTAAATCATGATTTTTTGGGTCCAAAATCGCGATTTAAATTTTTGCCCATATCGCCTAGCCCTAGTCACAATATTATTTAATTCTATCTCAGCAGTAACCTCCAACATGTTATATATTTATATTTACGCAACAATATTTTTGATTAATGGAATTATGAATATTAATAATCAATTATCGTCAGCAGTTTTATTGTGATGTAGGGGTTTTGCGGTTTAGAGGTTAATAGGGTAAATAGGTTTATTGCGATGTAGGGGTTTTGCGGTTTAGGGGTTAATAGGGTAAATAGGTTTATTGTGATGTAGGGTTTTGCGGTTTAGGGGTTAATAAGTTAAATAGGTTTATTGCGATGTAGGGGTTTTGTGTCAGGGTGCCAGGAATCAGACTGAGACGAGAAGTGCAAAAATAATCACACCTTTATTAATAGCAAAAAATAATAAAAAGTCCACAAGTCAAATAACAAGCCAGGATTCAAAACCAGAGCTGGTAGTCAGATGAGCCGAGTCAAGAGCCAAAGCAAATAGTCAGTCGAGCCGGAATCAGGAACAAGGAAAACAGCAGAGTCAGGAACAAGCCGGAGATCAGGAACCAGGAAGGACGTCAGGCAGCCAGGTAATACACAGGAACTCTTTGAGACAATGCAAAGGCAAAGCATACTGAACCGAGGCCCTTTAAATAATAAGTGATGACATCACTATTCTGAGACTGCATCCTGTCACACATGGATGATGCACACCAGTCTGGCCATAAAAGGAAGTGCAGGAATTGAGCAGCATCCCCCACAATGCACCATAATCAGGAAGAGAGGTGAGTAAAATGGCTGCCAGCAGCAAATGGCAAACACAACAGGGAAAAAACCCTGACAGTACCCTCCCCTCAACAACCCCTCCCCCGCGGGAGGACAAAAGGCTTATTGGGGAAACGGGCATGGAAGGCATGGAGGGGGGCGGTAGCATGAACATCAGAGGAGGAAACCCAAGAACGCTCCTCTAGACCGTAGCCTCTCCAGTGAACCAAATACTGTACATGGCCCTTGGACATACGAGAGTCAATAATGCTGCTGACCTCATACTCCTTATGGTTGTCAACAAAGATAGGACGGGGACGAGGCAACACACTGGTAAACCGATTACAAACCAATGGTTTCAAGAGGGAGACATGAAAAACATTGGAGATGCGCATAGCAGGAGGAAGGTCAAGAGCGTAGGCCAAAGGATTAACCCGTTGGAGTATTCGAAAAGGACAAACATAACGGGGAGACAATTTATTGGAAGGCACATGAAGGTTCAAGTTGCAGGAGGACAGCCAAACTCTCTCACCAACCTGGTAGGAAGGTGCGGGCAGACGCCTACGATCAGCCTGGAACTTTTGGCGCTGCATAGAACGATGAAGACAATCCTGAATCTGCACCCACGTGGAACGGAGTTGCCGGAGATGCTCCTCCAAAGCTGGAATACCCTGAGACATGAATGAATCGGGCAACAAGGATGGTTGAAACCCATAATTCGCCATGAACGGGGATATCTTGGAGGAAGCATTAATAGCACTATTACGAGCAAACTCTGCCCAAGGTAACAGTTCAGACCAATGGAGGAACTGTTCCAGAGTTTGATTAGACTGTTCCGCAGCCCCATTGGATTGAGGGTGATATGCCGAGGAGAAGGAAAGCTGGATCCCCATTTGAGCACAAAAGGAACGCCAAAATCTGGAGACAAACTGGCTACCCCAGTCTGACACTATCTCCTTGGGTAACCCATGTAAATGGGAAACCTCCCGGGCAAAAATTGAAGCAAGCTCCTGAGCGGTAGGCAGCCTCATAAAGGGAATGCAATGTGACATTTTAGAAAAACAGTCAACCACCATAAGCATAACAGTATTGCCATTGGAAACAGGGAGCTCAACAATGAAGTCCATGGAAAGATGTGCCCAAGGATGCTCACCATTAGCAATAGGTTGAAGAAGACCCACAGGAAGACGTCGAGGAGTCTTATTCTGTGCACAAACTGAGCAGGAGGCAACATACGCAGCAACATCAGAACGAAGACCTGGCCACCAGAATTGTCGAGTGACAGACCAAATAATTTGGTTCATGCCTGGGTGACCTGCGGCTTTAGGATAGAGGTAAGTGTGCAAAAGTTTAGTTCGAAGATTCTCGGGAACAAAACACTTACCACTAGGTTTCTCAGGAGGTGCATTGGTTTGTGCAGCCAGGATCCCCTCCCCCAAGGGAGAAGTCAAATTAGTACGTATGGTAGCCAAAATATGGTCAGGAGGTATAACAGGAGTAGGTACAGACTCCTCCTTGGACAGAGGCAAAATTGTCGAGAGAGGGCATCAGCCCTAACATTCTTACTACCAGGCAGGTAGGAGACCACATAAACCGAGACAAAAAAAAGCGCCCATCTGGCCTATCGAGGAGACAAATGTTTTGCTTCAGATAGAGTTAAATTCTTGTGGTCAGTAAGAATGAGCACTGGCATGCTAGTACCCTTGAGAAGATGCCTCCATTCCTTAAGTGCCAAAATTATGGCCAGTAATTCCCTGTCGCCAATTTCACAATTGCACTCCGCTGGAGACAATTTCTTAAAGAAGAAACCACACAGATGCAAGGAACCGTCAGGCGTAGGACGTTGAGAGAAGAGGGCACCTACTCCAGTTTCAGACGCATCGACCTCAAGAACGAAAGGCAGGACAGGGTTAGGATGAGCCAGAACTGGAGCGGCAGCAAAGGCAGTCTTAAGACTATCAAAGGCCTTAATGGCAGTAGGTGACCAATGGAGTGGATCATTCTCTTTATGGGTCATGTCTGTGATAGGTTTGACCAAGGAAGAAAAGTTTTTAATAAACTTTCTATAGTAATTGGCGAACCCCAAAAAACGTTGAATAGACCGAAGACCAACTGGGCGAGGCCACTGCAGAACTGCAGATAACTTGTCAGGATCCATGGAGAACCCTGCAATGGAGATAACATAACCTAGGAAGGTTACTTGAGTCTGATGGAACTCACATTTCTCGAGTTTACAAAACAGGCCGTTCTCACGTAGTCTCTGAAGAACCCGTGTAACATCAGAATGATGAGCCTCAAGTGTGGGTGAGTGTATGAGGATGTTGTCTAAGTACACCACAACACACTGTTGCAACATATCTTGTAGGACATCATTAATAAATTCCTGAAAAACAGCAGGAGCATTACATAGGCCAAAGGGCATTACAAGATACTCATAATGCCCGCTCCTGGTGTTAAATGCTGTTTTCCATTCGTGGCCCTCCTTAATCCTAATGAGATTGTACGCTCCTCTCAAATCAAGTTTAGTAAAGACCGTAGCTCCCTTGAGGCGGTCAAAGAGTTCCGTAATAAGCGGAATAGGGTAAGCATTCTTAACTTGCCACCCTTTTTCTTCACAAAGAAGAAGCCAGCCCCTGCAGGAGAGCATGATTTGCGAATAATCCCCCGTGACAGAGCATGGGCAACATACTCCTCCATAGCACAATTCTCTGCAACAGACAGAGGGTACACCCAGCCCCAAGGAGGAATGGCTCCGGGTTGCAGGTCTATGGCACAATCGTAAGACCGGTGAGGAGGCAATGTACCGGCACGCACCTTGTCAAACACGTCTAGGAATTCTCTGTACTCGTCTGGCAATTGAGAAACCGAAGAAGTGCACAAGACTTTAACTGGTTTCTGAAGACAAGTGGAAATACATTGTGGGGACCATGACAAAATTTCGGACCTGTGCCAGTCGAGACTTGGATTGTGCTTTTGGAGCCAGGGATAACCCAGAACAACCGGAAAATGCGGAGAGTTTATTACCTGGAACTGGAGGGTTTCAAAATGGAGAGCCCCAACAGCCATGGACAACGGAGCAGTTTCGTGAGTAACGAGTGCGGGCTGAAGGGGCCTGCCATCAATGGCCTCAATAGCAAGCGGAACAGACCGAGGCAAAACAGGAATGGAGTGCTTTGAAACAAAAGCACTGTCAATGAAATAGCCCACAGCACCGGAGTCAACAAGAGCCTGGGTGACTATGGAGGAGTCCACCCAGGAAAGGACAACCGTGACAAAAGGTTTCTCCTTAAGCGGTTCCAGGGACGAGGATAAACCACCCAAGGTCTGCACTGGAGAGGACCTTAGGTGTGAGTGTTTCCCGGCCGTGTAGGACTAGACTTCAAAAGTTGGCCCTGTAACCCACAATAGAGGCAGAGCCCCTCCCTCCTCCTAAAGGCCCTCTCTGCCGTGGAGAGACGTGTGAATCACCACTGCATCGGCTCAGCAGTACCTGGTGACTCGGGACAAGGAGACATGGGAGGAGATGGAGACATGGGTGGGAATGAACACGTAGGGGATCAAAAAAGACACCAATGCCTCAAGATCCTCTGGTAAATCTCTTGCAGCAACTTCGTCTTTAATCGCATCAGAGAGCCCATGAAAGAAGGGCGGCAACAAGGGCTTCATTGTTCCAACCTACCTCTGCGGCAAGCGTACGGAACCTCTTGTACCTTGCTGAATGGACATGAGTCGTTTAGCAGCAGAGGAGGACCGAGCAGGAACATCAAATACCCTTCAAAATGAGTCCACAAATTCAGGGTAATTAGAAATCACAGGTTTATTAGTCTCCCACAAGGGATTAGCCCAGGCAAGAGCTGTGTCAGAGAGTAACGAGATGAGAAATCCCACCTTAGCTCTGTCAGAGGGAAATGCCTGAGGTAACATCTCAAAGTAAATGCCCACCTGGTTCAAAAACCCTCTGCACTGAATAGGATCGCCTCCATATCGCTGAGGTAGAGGTGCAGAACCAGACATGCTCCTGGTAGGCATAGGTGCAGCAGCGGAAACAGGAGCAGCCATAACTTGCGGGACACTTCGGTCCAAATGTGCAGTGCGAGTCAGCAGGGTTTGCAGGGTTAATGCAAATTGATCCAAGCAGTGATCCTGTACATCCATCCTGGAAATGATGGCAGGTAAAGGTGGATTATTAGCACCATCAGGATTCATGGCCTTTGCGTAATGTCAGGGTGCCAGGTATCAGACTGAGACGAGAAGTGCAAAAATAATCACACCTTTATTAATAACAAAAAATAATAAAAAGTCCACAAGTCAAATAACAAGCCAGGAGTCAAAACCAGAGCTGGTAGTCAGACGAGCCGAGTCAGGAGCCAAAGCGAATAGTCAGACGAGCCGGAATCAGGAACAAGGAAAACAGCAGAGTCAGGAACAAGCCAGAGATCAGGAACCAGGAAGGACATCAGGCAGCCAGGTAATACACAGGAACACTCACAAACAGGTTTGAGACAAGGCAAAGGCAAAGCATACTGAACAGAGGCCCTTTAAATAATAAGTGATGACATCACAATTCTGAGACTGCATCCTGTCACACATGGATGATGCACACCAGTCTGGCCATAAAAGGAATTGCAGGAATTGAGCAGCATCCCCCACAATGCACCATAATCAGGAAGAGAGGTGAGTAAAATGGCTGCCAGCAGCACATGGCAAACACAACAGGGAAAAAAACCCTGACATTTTGCGGTTTAGGGGTTAATAGGGTAAATAGGTTTGTTGTGATGTAGGGGTTTTGTGGTTTAGGGGTTAATAGGGTAAATAGGTTTATTGCGATGTGGGGGTTTTGCGGTTTAAAGGTTAATAGGGTAAATAGGTTTATTGCAATGTAGTCATTTTGAGGTTTAGGGGTTAATAGGGTAAATAGGTTTATTGCGATGTGGGGGTTTTGCTGTTTAGGGATTAATAGGGTAATTAGGTTTATTGCGATGTGGGTGGTTGACGGTTAAGGGGTTATTCATTTTAGTTTTACTTGCGATTTTTTGGGGATGACGGAAATATAGGTAAAGAACTGTTCGGTTTATTATTGAGAGGCGGCTCAGTCTACACATTATTTATACAGTCACAATGCATAGTGACTGTATCAATAATGTAGACACTGACATTTTTATTAATGCTTATTTTTTCTGTGTCAGTGTCTACATTATTGATACAGTCACTATGCATTGATACAGTATAAATTATGTGTGGGCGGAGTTACGGAAATTGCTGATCGCAACTTCCGAAAATATTTTACTGGATAGGAATTAACATATACGTCAGTGTCAATCAAACACTGCACGTTTGTGGAAAGCCACACCTCTCACTCACGGCAAATCGCGTGTGTCGCTCGCGACTAACCACGCACCTTTCTCGCGCAGGTTAGTCAATTTAAATAATAAGTTAAAATATTATCTGACGCAGTTAGGAAAAAGCAGTCTGGGAGGAGAGTTGTAGAGAGAGATCAGTTAGATTAATAGCGGAACATCATATTTAGTTTAAATGTTTAGCATTATTAGTTATTACAACCAAAAAGCTTTTATAAAAGCTAAAGATAAGCCTGTTGTTTTTTTATTTTTAACAGCTTTTTTCAAAGCTTAAGTTGTTAAAAAAAAAAAAAAAGATTGGACATAGTTTACCTCATAAGCTTTATAGAAAGGTAAATAACAGAATATAAATATACTTATAAAGCTTTTTTAAAAGCTTATCGCCTAGATTTGGAGTTCTGCATTAGGGTTAAAAAGCAGCGTTAAGGGGTTCTAACATTGCTTTTTAACGCCCGCTGGTATTACGAGTCAGGCAGGAAAGGGTCTACCGCACACTTTCTTTCCGCGACTCGAAGCTACCGCAAATACCCTTACGTCAATTGCGTATCCTATCTTTTCTATGGGATTTGCCTAACGCTGGTATTACGAATCTTGGAAGAAGTGAGCGGTAGACCCTCTACTGCCAAGACTCCAACCGCAAAAAAAAGTCAGTAGTTAAGAGTTTTATGGGCTAACGCGGGAACATAAAGCTATTAACTACTGTGCTATAAAGTACACTAACACCCATAAACTACCTATGAACCCCTAAACCGAGGTCCCCCCCACATCGCAAACCCTATAATACAATTTTTTAACCCCTAATCTTCCGACCGGACATCGCCGCCACCTACATTATAGCTATGAACCCCTAATCTGCTGCCCCTAACATCGCCAACACCTATATTATATTTATTACCCCCTAATCTGCCCCCCCCCCAACGTCGCCGCCACCTACCTACACTTATTAACCCCTAATCTGCCGACCGGACCTCGCCGCCACTATATAAAATGTATTAACCCCTAAACCGCCGCACTCCCGCCTCGCAAACACTATAATACATTTTATTAACCTCTAATCTGCCCTCCCTAACATCGCCGCAACCTACCTACAATTATTAACCCCTAATCTCCCACCCCCAATGTCGCCGCTACTATAATAAAGTTATTAATCCCTAAACCTAAGTCTAACCCTAACACCCTAACCCTAAGTTAAATATAATTTAAATTAAACAAAATAAATTTAATAATATGAAATAAATTATTCCTATTTAAAACTAAATACTTACCTATAAAATAAACCGTAATATAGCTACAATATAACTAATAGTTACATTGTAGCTATTTTAATATTTATATTTATTTTACAGGCAACTTTGTATTTATTTTAACAAGGTACAATAGCTATTAAATAGTTCATAACTATTTAACAGCTACCTAGTTAAAATAATTACAAAATTACCTGTAAAATAAATCCTAACCTAAGTTACAAATACAACTAACACTACACTATCATTAAACTAATTAAATAAATTACCTACAATTATCTAAACTAAAATACAATTAAATAAACTAAACTATAATACAAAATCCCCCCAATAAATTACAGAAAATCAAAAAAAATTACAAGAAGTTTAAACTAATTGCACCTAATCTAAGCCCCTAATAATTCTAAAACCCACCTAAACCCCCCTTAAAAAAACCTAACACTAACCCCCTGAAGATCTCCCTACCTTGAGTCGTCTTCACTCAGCTGAGCCGAATTCTTCATGCAAGCGGGGCAGAAGAGGTCCTCCATCCGATTGAAGTCTTCATCCAAGCGGGGCAGAAGAGGTCTTCCATCCGATTGAAGTCTTCATCCAAGCGGAATCTTCTATCTTCATCCATCTGATTCAATCAGCCAATCAGATTGAAGTTCAATCCGATTGGCTGATCCAATCTGCCAATCGGATTGACCTCGCATTCTATTGGCTGTTCCGATCAGCCAATAGAATGCGAGGTCAATCCGATTGGCTGATTGGATCAGCCAATCGGATTGAACTTCAATCTGATTGGCTGATTGAATCAGCCAATCAGAATTTTCCTACCTTAATTCCGATTGGCTGATAGAATCCTATCAGCCAATTGGAATTCGAGGGATGCCATCTTGGATGATGTCATTTAAAGGAACCGTCATTCGTTGGGAAGTTGTCGGCCAGGATGGATGTTCCGCGTCGGAGGTCTTCAGGATGCTGCCGCTCCGGATGGATGAAGATAGAAGATTCCGCTTGGATGAAGACTTTAATCGGATGGAAGACCTCTTCTGCCCCGCTTGGATGAAGACTTCAATCAGATTGAGGACCTCTTCTGCCCCGCTTGGATGAAGAATTCGGCTCGGCTGAGTAAAGACGACTCAAGGTAGGGAGATCTTCAGGGGGTTAGCGTTAGGTTTTTTTAAGGGGGGTTTGGGTGGGTTTTAGAGTAGGGGTATGTGGGTGGTGGGTTGTAATGTTGGGGGGGTATTGTATTTTTATTTACAGGTAAAAGAGCTGATTACTTTTGGGCAATGCCCCGCAAAAAGCCCTTTTAAGGGCTGGTAAAAGAGCTGATTACTTTGTAATTTAGGATAGGGTAGGGCATTTTATTATTTTGGGGGGCTTTTTTATTTTATTAGAGGGCTTAGATTAGGTGTAACTAGTTTAAACTTCATGTAATTTTTTTATTTTCTGTAATTTAGTGTTTGTTTTTTTGTATTATAGTTTAGTTTATTTAATTGTATTTTAGTTTAGATAATTGTAGGTAATTTATTTAATTAGTTTAATTATAGTGTAGTGTTAGGTGTATTTGTAACTTAGGATTTATTTTACATGTAATTTTGTAATTATTTTAACTAGGTAGCTATTAAATAGTTATTAACTATTAAATAGCTATTGTACCTAGTTAAAATAAATACAAAGTTGCCTGTAAAATAAATATAAATCTTAAAATAGCTACAATGTAACTATTAGTTATATTGTAGCTATATTAGGGTTTATTTTATAGGTAACTATTTAGTTTTAAATAGGAATAATTTATTTCATGTTATTAAATTTATTTTGTTTAATTTAAATTATATTTAACTTAGGGGGTGTTAGGGTTAGGGTTAGACTTAGGTTTTGGGGTTAATAACTTTATTATAGTAGCGGCGACATTGGGGGCGGGAGATTAGGGGTTAATAATTAAAGGTAGGTGGCGGCGATGTTAGGGAGGGCAGATTAGGGGTTAATAAAATGTATTATAGTGTTTGTGAGGCGGGAGTGCAGCGGTTTAGGGGTTAATACATTTATTATAGTGGCGGTGAGGTCCGGTCGGCAGATTAGGGGTTAATAAGTGTAGGTAGGTGGCAGCGACATTGGGGGGGCAGATTAGGGGGTAATAAATATAATATAGGTGTCGGCAATGTTAGGGACAGCAGATTAGGGGTTCATAGCTATATTGTAGGTTGCGGCGATGTCCGGAGCGGCAGATTAGGGGTTAATAGTATAATGCTGGTGTCAGCGATAGCGGGGGCGGCAGATTAGGGGTTAATAAGTGTAAGGTTAGGGGTGTTTAGACTCAGGGTTCATGTTAGGGTGTTAGGTGTAGACTTAGAGAGTGTTTCCCCATAGGAAACAATGGGGCTGCGTTAGGAGCTGAACGCTGCTTTTATGCAGGTGTTAGTTTTTTTTCAGCCAGCTCAGCCCCATTGTTTCCTATGGGGATATCGTGCACGAGCACATTTTTCCAGCTTACCGCTACCGTAAGCAACGCTGGTATTGAGGGTTGAAGTGGAGCTAAATTATGCTCAACGCTCCCTTTTCTGAGGCTAACGCAGCCATTAAGACAACTCGTAATACCAGCATTGTCTTAAGGGTGCGCTGGGAAAAAAAAGCTTGTTAGCACCTTGGGTCTTTACCGACAAAACTCCAAATCTAGGTGAAAGTATTTAAAAAAAAAAAGTCTGTTGCTACATAAGTAGCTAAGTAGGGTATAAAATATATTATTATTAAGTATACTGTTTATTTAAAAGGTATACTATTTTTTATTAAAAAAAAAATTAGAGTGTGTCTATATCTGTAGTTTATTATGTAGAAAATATTTTTGATATATTTAAGATAGTAGTCCATTAAAATTATAGTTTTGCTACACCTGTAGCTTAAATTTTTATTTAAAAGAAGAGTTACAAAATAGGTTGTTTCTACATCTGTAGTTTAAAAAATAATTAGACTGCCCTCTGGGCAGGCTTATCGACTAGTCTTATATCCTATATGTAATTGGAAGTGAACTCTGTAGTAACTAATTATACAGGTATATTTCTTGGATTCTCATTTCCTATTAATATAAATATACTCCATATTTAGTCCATCTCTTGATAATGTTATTTTGAATGCACTAAAACACAGATATGATATAATTTATTGGACAACTTATTGAAGATGTATTCATTTCCAAACCTCATTGGGATCAAATTCTGGAATAAAGCAAATGCTGTTTATTTTGAAATACTGTCAAACATTTTAAATATTAATTCAGATATGTATTTCACTTCATGTTTAATATAGTGTATTGGGCATTAGACACATCTTAGATGTATATAACAGAGCCAATATTTATCAGTAATTACTATATTAACTCATATAAAAACAACATATGCAGTTGGTTTAAACTTTAAATCTTCAAACTCTTGTGTTTTCAAATTACACAGGGTAGGGTAAGATATTTCTTCCTTTGTTACTTTTAACTCAGACAAGGAGTCTAGGGTTTTGTATATTTAACTCAGTATGGGACAATTAACACCTAGATAATAGGTATTTACATTTCCTGGCCATCCTTGAAATTTATCTCAAACTGCAGACTTCCGGTCTCTCTGACCACAGGGGTTCAGGTGGTCTAATAGGAAATCTTATTACACAATTCCAGGCTGTGATCAAAAGTTTCTTTGAAGTGAACTTTTACAATTTGAGATAAATGTTCTCATTTGAACTCTTAGATGTCTTCAGCAGCAAGGGAGATGGTCTGTGTCACCCTTCTCAGTCATTTACAAATGCTCTGCTGTGGCTATAGCCAAATCAATTCATATCAAAGTATATATTAGCTAAAATGAAATATTAATTTATGTGATACATATGTAGTTTATCCAATGCCACTCAGCAATACCCTGACATACTATTGGGTGGGAGACACCCCCTACTTTGTCTTTAGTTATAGCGTTAACCTGTAAGTTTGTTAAACATTGATACTGAGATCTCATATACTTTGACTATTCTCTGTAGAGGTGTCCTCCCTTAGCTTATTTCATGTCTCAACTTATACTGAGTTCAAGAAGTTTACTTTGATCATAGACTGAATACCTATTATTAGGTCATGTACCTTTATCATATGAAAGGAAGCATTCTGCTTTAATATTATCATAGATGTTATGCTTCTGTTGAATAATATATAGTTCAAGGGCTGACTGTCTACTAATGTAGAGGACACCTAATTATTATGTGAAGCCTATTGATTAAGCTGCCATAATTTATCTTGCAGATCCAATTAAGTTTGTGCTTCCTTCTAAATTCTCAAGAGCAGACAGGTACAGCATATACTCTAGTATTAAACCTGCTCCATGTCCATATGTTTAGTTCCTACAATTCTTAGAAAATTTACGTTACTCTGTTAATGCTTTGAAGTTCATAAAGATGCTATGTTTTCTGCAGTACTGTTGTATACTATTCCCACTAGCTTATATTTTAAAATCTATAGCTAAATTACACTACTACTAGCGGTGCTTATCCGCTGATAAATTTTCTCAGTTCTACTACAAATACACACTCCATTAATATTGTTTCTTGCCATGCTATATTGTATATGTTACAGTTTTTAGTAGCCCTCTGAAGTCAGTATATAGCTATATCCTTGTTGTTGTTTAAATGCTTGACTGTTATCTCCTATATCTAAGGATCTGAGGGCGATAGGTTATAAATGTATCTAATATTGAACTATTGTTACAAATAGTTTGTATCTATATATGCTTGAGGTCCAATAGTGACCATTGTTAACAACAGTGTGTAGTTCTGTATGTGGTTATAGAGAGATAAATCTAAATTAGCGGTTGAAGACCCATTAGTGGTCTGCCTAGTAATCACTCATATGATATTATTATGATTATTATTATTTTAAAGAGGTTTCTGATATCTGTCACACCACAAACCATATCACCAACTATTTTCAGTATATATAGTATATTATTGCATTGTAATCTTGACATCTGTAATATGACTTTCATTGTTTGTTGTAACTTAAACAAAACCTCAATAAAAGAATATTTAATAAAAAAAAAAAAAAAGCAAATAAAAAATAATAAACCTGCATGCCAAATTTCATGATTAGTGCAGCAAGATGTTAAGAGACAGGGAAAATACATAACCAGTATTCTTCAAACTGGCCACAAAACTGACACATTTAATTGAAATTAATTTACATAATTAGAACTATTAGCAAATGGGAAAGTGTTATAATGCCATACCTGACAAAATACCTGGAAGACCTAGGCAGTATGAGGGAGACCTGTTGGTGTAGCCATGACCAGAAGGCTGCAGGTGTTCATTAGTAGGGGCTGCGTCTGTTATAGGCAGTCTGTGATTTTACTTTGGTGAGGAAGAGCCCACACTGTAACAAACCTACAATAAAGAGGTTAGGAGCTCTGCAATACCGCTCATAAAAATGTTTGTAAAGCTGCAACTTGTCAGTCACTGCCTTACTTCCAATCTAATTGAAAAACTTTGAGAAAACTGTGCATTGTATGCATGCAGATGTGGGCATAAGCTTATTTTTTATCTAATCCATCCAAATGACAGTTGTTAAAATTAGGGAGGGGGGGTGTAAGTTGCTTATGTACATCATTACACTATAACATGGAAAATGGTTAAACACATAAAACTTGGAAACAGGCACTTGCGGACTTTTGGGAATGGGTTTGCAAATAATATTAATTCACAGATACAAGTTAATTTATATATTATTCATTTTAAAAGTCTGAACACTTACTTTCAATAATAAAATAAGATTTTATTATCATAATTTAGTTATGTACCAGTTTTTTAGCTTAGCAGTGTGATATAAGCTAATTTATATATTATTCGTTTTAAAAGTCTGAACACTTACTTTCAATAATAAAATAAGATTTTATTATCATAATTTAGTTATGTACCAGTTTTTTAGCTTAGCAGTGTGATATAAGCTATATTTTTGGCATTTTGCTATACAAGGAAGTTATGTTTATTAATAAATAAAATGCAACAACAAAACATAAAAAACAGCTAAGTTATGCTATTTAAACAGGCCAAATGTTATTTCAATGTAAAACATTGTAAGAAAACATACTGGAGTTTTCCGATGGACTGGAATACCTCTGTAGAATTCTCTAAATACAAAATATGGGTGAAGTTAATATGGTGCAAAACCATAAGAAAGTCACACAATCACTTGGTTTTTCTTAGTTTTCAAATGGATTGAAATGACCTTGAAGTTGAAAAACACAAAAAAGCCTTGACATACTAAATGTATGATTTTATGGAATGGAACAAACCCTACTGAGGGCCAGATTACGAGTGAAATGCAAATTAACGCTCCCCCTCGAGCATTAATTGCGCTAGAAGTAAGCTTTTTGCTCTTGTCGGATTGCGCTCATATTACGAGTTGAAAGTAAACTGCTTTTGCTCTTGTGCTAACCCGAACAGTGCAAAAAGATGTAGTTAGAATATGATGTGTGCGTTCACATATTCCCCCATAGATGTCAATTGAGAAAAAAAAAGTTGAAAAATGCACTCTTGCGCAAACCTGATCGCATATTCTAATTTGCGCTAACCCGACATGAAAATATTAATATAGCACATTCCAATGTTCTTTAAATAATATAATGGGCTCTATTTATGAATGCAAACAGGTGTATAATATGTATTAATACTTTCCCCTTCTGGTGAACCGCAGCCGTCCCACAGTCTCTCCCAAGGTCAGTGTGAATAGATCAGGTGTGCTAGCTGGAGGCGCTGGTTCAGCTTGTATCAGTCGTTGGTATCTTCCTTTCCTTCCTCGGTTGTATAACTCTAGGTGCAAAATAGTGGTGCTGAAATATCAGACAATACACCATACAAAGGTGAATATCTACTCACAGTGTAGGTTACCGGCTCCTTCCCAATATGAAAAGACAATATCACAGATTCAGTAAAAAAGTTTGTCTTTATTTGGCTCAACGCAAAAGCGTTTCAACGGTCCCAGCCGTCTTTCTCAAGAGCAATAAAAGTGCTTTACAAACCAAAGCATACCTTTCCGCTGCACAGGCGGCCTTTAAATACATGTCAGTTACGCTACCTGCTTCCCCATTGGAGGAGAGCAGGTTTACACCCGATTCAAAATTTCAATTTTAAATTTAAAATAAACATCTAAAAAAACTTAAAAAACAATATTAATTATATTAGAAACTAAAAGTTTGTTTTAAAATATAAAATTTCTGTAGATATCTGTAGAGTCCTCTTGTCTTATTGATTCAATTTAGGAAAATTCTTTGCCATATTACAAAATATGGAATTCAGAAACATATATAATGCGTATATTCTAAAATACAATACATTTGTACATAATTAACAACAATAAAAAAAGTTTTAACAATACAAATTTAAAATCAACATAGGAAACAAACCCCTGTCCTAAAGGCTCAGAAAAAACTAAATGTATGCCTTAGCAGTCTGAGCTACCAGGATAGCTCCAAAAGCTATGTTGAAAAAATACTTTATAAAAAGACATCTGCCTGGAATCGAATTGATGACCTTAAGACTTCAAAAACATTGTTATATTTCTGTCATAGCCCTCTAGGCTATTTAGGTTTATGAAAGGTGTCAAATATACTGCGAGACTATAACCAGAGGAGAATATTATTCTAGAAAGTGATGCAATTCAAAATCTTTATTCAAACCATAAAGGTATTCAGATCAAAGATCCATTTCATTTCACATTAATGTCCCCACTTTTACAATGTAATTGGGCTTTTTGAATGTCCAAGTGTAACTTTAGATGTTTAGGATCACAATTATGTTTCCTTTT
Organism: Bombina bombina; assembly: GCF_027579735.1. Lineage (NCBI taxonomy): Eukaryota > Metazoa > Chordata > Amphibia > Anura > Bombinatoridae > Bombina > Bombina bombina. Next base: position 1,037,007,900 of record NC_069499.1, read on the forward strand.
AAAATGATCGGATAGTGCATGTTTGTCAAAACCTTTTTTGATATTATATACATGCTCCCTAAATCTAACTCAAAGTTTTCTAGAGGTCCTTCCAATATAGATTAAATTGCAAGAACATTTAAGTAAATAAATAACATTATTTGAATTACATGTAATCATTTGTCTTATCTCATACTGTTTATTATTACCCATTGTTAAAGATCTAATATTCCTCTCTTGTGGAGAGAATTCTTTGCAGCCCATGCATTTACCACATCTATAAAAACCTTTAATGTTTTCTCCTAACCAGTTTTCCTTGTTCTTATCTGTAACAAAACTTCTAGTAATTTTATCTTTTGTATTGGGTACTCTTTTAAAGACTATAAATGACTTATCTTGTATAATGTCTCTCAGACCATAATCCTTCTTAAGTACATCACAATAGTCTAAAATTATAGTTCCTAATTTCCCTTCATTATATTCAAACTTGTCGATCTTTTTGTCATTATATTCAAAAAGGTCTCCCTTTTTTCTTTACCTATTTCCTGTATTATAGACTCAATTTTTTGCTCCGGATACCTATTTTCTATCAATTTGGTTCTAAAATGTTTAGATTGTTCATAAAAGACACTATTATCACTGAAATTCCTACGCAATCTACTTTTTTGACTCTTGGGGATGTTTTTTTAACCAATTATAGAGATGACAACTGTCTAATTGAATGTAGCTATTATCATCTACAGGTTTGAAATCATTTTTAGTTTTTAACATACGATTTTCAATATATATGGTTAAATCTAAAAAATTTAATGTTTCTTGACTACATTCCCAATTTAATTTAATTTGCCAGTCAATAACATTAAGTGATTCCATGAAAATTTTAAGATCTCCCTCTGACCCCTTCCAAATCATAAATAGATCATCTATATATATGTGATAGGATACGAGGTTTGCACCCCCACCATCATACACATGAATGTCTTCCCAACCTGACATGTACAAATTTGCAAAGAAAAAAGCAAAGAGAAGACAGGCGCAGCCCGACTCAAGTGGAAGACGTTTAATAAGAAAATGCACACACAGCTAAGTGGCAACTTACAGGAATAAAAAGAATAATCAGCACGTCAGTGTATCTGCTCATGTATCGGTTCCAGAATACTCTGGATCTGAATGTTTTCCACCACCTCGGTCGATGCTGTACCAAGTCTGGGGATTGAGCTGGGATCGATCAGTATGGAGCCGGTTTGGAGAGTGCAGAGACACAACGTGAAAAATCTCTACGCACGTTTCGTCCGAGTCCGCTCAGACTTTATCAAGAGAAGAAATGATAGGTTTCCAGCACAGAGGCTCTGAACCGGCTTATGAATGAGCCAATGTGTCGGCTTCCTGTTTGTATCTGGCCAATAATAAGTCTCAACAAAACGACCACAAAGTATCCTTAAAATGTCCAAGTTAATGCAGAGTAAAAACTTAAAACAGATATAATGATTCATCTTAAAATTAAAAATAAAAAAGTATACATAATTCTAAATATACTAAAACTATTTCTAGCATATATGAAACCCATAACCATATAATAATGGAATACATCATTAGGAAGACAAAAAATGTTACATAAATAAAATATAAAATATATCAGTATATGGAAATCATCGATAACAGATGAAATGATGACTAACAGTATTAGGGACAACAAAATGTCAATACTGGCACTATAAGGAACTGATTTCTCAGATGGGGACTATGTTGTTTGTTAAACATAAACCCATTCTATCAATATGGAATAGTACAAAAGAAAATCAAAACTAACAACAAACTGATACAATATACAGTTGAAACACACAGTAGAAGTATTAACCCAATCGATAAAATATAACATATAACAATATAGCAATTTATATTGACAGTATTTCAGCAATATGCATAATACCTATAATACCTATGAAAAATAATATAAGAACAATAATGATAGTACTAAAAATAGACCCCCTATAACATTGAATATCTACAGTGTAAAATGGGTAACTACAGTGTAAAATGGGTAAATATCTTCCCTAGTTGCATAAAAGCTTGTAGGTCCAATTCAATATTTAGTCCTTGAGGGTGCATGGATCCTAATGTATAGATCCAATATGATTCTCTGCGTCTCAAGGTTAATAACTTATTTGGGGATTTGTTGTTAGGGATCCATATGGGCCATCTGGGTCCATATGATGATGTGTACGGAAATGTTCTGAGACACTGTGAGTTCTCAATCCTGCCTTAATGTTATTCACATGTTCATTAAATCAAGTTTGTGCATTTCTTTTGGTTCTACCTATGTAACAATTTAATTTCTTTAAGATAGTCAACTTCTTTGTACAGTTTCTCTTAATTCTCTGATATTGCCCTAGAGGGATATTGGTTTTCCACCTAAGAAGGTGGCCACTCTTTGCATTTAAGAAACCATTTTTGTCAGTGGGCTTGCGGTAATTTGCTACTGCTACCCTCTTATTGTCATCTACAAACAATATGAGGTCTAAAAATTCCACCTGTTGTTTGTCAATTTTGGAAACAAATGTGAGATTATAGATGGTATTATTAAATTAATATGCTTAATAAACTGTCCTGTCTCTGTCTCAGATCCTTTCCATATAATGACTATATCGTCTATATACAGATAGTATTGGATTAAATTCATTGTATAGGGGTTGTTAGACCAAACATATTTCTCCTCAAAATGGTTCATAAAAAGATTAGCATACGATGGGGCAAAGGTGGTCCCCATCACGGTGCCTTTAAAAATTAAATTGTTAGATACTAGATTTCTAGAAAAGGGATATGATCAAACCACAATCCGAACTGCAAGAGAACGAGTTGATAATATGAAAAGAGAAACTCTACGGATACCCAAAAATCGCCCTTCAGATAGACAGAAGAATAACAATATTAGGTTTATCACTACCTACAATCAAGGAAACAGGGAGATCCATAATATCCTTAAGAAACATTGGGGGGGGGGGGGGTAAAAGCAGATCCCATCTTAGGATAGATATTAGATGCAGGACTATTAGTCACCTTCAGGAAAAATAAAGATCTAAAGAATATATTAGCACCGACTAAGTTACGTAAGATCACAGAAGGAAAACCACATGGTTAACACAAAAACCAGGCACTTATAGGTGTGGGGTTAAGAGAAGTGGTATGTGTAGTTCTGTCAGCACAGGGGATACTTTCCAGAATTTCAATCAATCAAAGAATTTTAAGATTAAGTATAAATGTAACTGCAGCACTACCTATGTAGTGTACCTTTTGAGCTGTGAGTGCAATCTAATATACATAGGTAGAACCAAAAGAAATGCACAAACTAGATTTAATGAACATGTGAATAACATTAAGGCAGGATTGAGAACCCACAGTGTCTCAGAACATTTCCGTACACATCATCATATGGACCCAGATGGCCTAAATATAAAAGTCATTGACTGGATCCCTAACAACAAATCCCCAAATAGGTTATTAACCTTGAGACACAGAGAATCATATTGAATTTATACATTAGGATCCATGCACCCACAAGGTCTAAATATTAAATTGGACCTAAAAGCTTTTATGTAACTAGGGAAGATATTTACCCATTTTACACTGTAGTTACCCATTTTACACTGTAGATATTCAATGTTATAGGGGGTCTATTTTTAGTACTATCATTATTGTTCTTATATTATTTTTCATAGGTATTATAGGTATTAAGCATATTGCTGAAATACTGTCAATATAAATTGCTTTATTGTTATATGTTATATTTTATCGATAGGGTTAATACTTCTACTGTGTGTTTCAACTGTATATTTTATCAGTTTGTTGTTAGTTTTGATTTTCTTTTGTAATATTCCATATTGATAGAATGGGTTTATGTTTAACAAACATCTTACAACCCGCATAATCCCCATCTGAGAAATCAGTTCCTTATAGTGCCAGTATTGACATTTTGTTGTTCCTAATACTGTTAGTCGTCATTTCATCTGTTATCAATGGTTTACATATACTGATATATTTTATATTTAATTTATTTAAAAAATTTTGTTTTCCTAATGATGTATTCCATTATTATATGGTTATGGGTTTCATATATGCTAGAAATAGTTTTAGTATATTTAGAATTATGTATACTTTTTTATTTTTAATTTTAACATAAATCATTATATCTGTTTTAAGTTTTTACTCTGCATTAACTTGGACATTTTAAAGATACTTTGTGGCCGTTTTGTTGAGACTTACTATTGGCCAGATACAAACAGGAAGCCGACACATTGGCTCATTCATAAGTCGGTTCAGAGCCTCTGAGCTGGATACCTGTCATTTCTTCGCTTGATAAAGTGTGAGCGGACTCGGACGAAACGCGCATAGAGATTTTTCACGTTGTGTCTCTGGTACAGCATCGACCGAGGTGGTGGAAAACATTTGGATTCATAGTATTCCGGAACCAATACATGAGCAGATACACTGACGTGCTGATTATTCTTTTTATTCCTGTAAGTTGCCACTTAGCTGTGTGTGCATTTTCTTATGAAACGTCTTTCACTTGAGTCGGGCTGCGCCTGTCTTCCCTTGTTTTTTTCAGCTTCTCCTTGATTGGGTGTTAAAATGAAAATACACACCCTCCGCTACGGGCAGCAAACGACCCTGTGGGATTTTACAAACAGCATAGGATCATTTTATTTGGAGATCACATCAGCTCCCTACACCTCATCATCAGGTGAAACCAGCTTTTATTCATTATTTTTGCGATATACTGTGAAACATCTTCACACCCGCTGGGCGCCTGATACTGGTACTGTGTGTTTTGTTTTTTTTACAAATTTGCATAGCTGGGTGCAAACCTGGTACCCATTGCTGTTCCATCTAATTGCAAAAAGAAACTATTTTCAAACCAGAAAAAGTTAGTCTCCAAAATATTTTTTATACCTTCTAATATGTAATCTATTTATATTGGATTTAATTCTTCACCTTTTTCCAAAATACATTTAACTGCCTCTATTTATTTCTCTTTATTTATATTGGTATATAGAGATGAAACATCTGCTGAAACCAACCACCAATCTTTTTCCCAGTTGATGTCATTTAGGATTTGTAGTATACTCAATGTATCTTTTAAATAGGCTCTATTGTTAACAACATATAATTGGAGTAGCCTATCTATATATGCTGATAGATTGCTAGTTAAAGAACCCACTCCAGAGACAATTGGTCTCCCAGGAGGATGTTTTTGGTCTTTATTTACTTTGGGTAATACATAGAAAGTGGGGATCTTGGGATATGTAATATTTATAATCAAATTCATTTTTATTTAATATGATTAAATATAATCCCTTCTTCAAAAAATGTATAAATATATTTTTAAATATATTCAGACTTTTCATACATTTTACTGCCATTTAATTGTCTATAACATTCTTTAATATAATTTTCATTGTCCATAATGACAAAGCCACCGCCTTTGTCGACTGGCTTTATAACCAGACTTCTGTCTTTCTCAAGTTGTTCTAAAGCTTGGAATTCTGACTGTTTTAAATAAAGTTTATATACTTTAGTTCAGTAGAAGCCTCCATTGCATTGTACTTAAATTGAGTAGGATCAAATTTAGATTTTTTTATTCAAATCAACATGTTTGAATGCACCATTCAGGGTATAGTTAGTATTTCTCACAATTGGATTATTCTGAAAAAAATTCTTTAAAGTCAAATTTCTTATTAATGTATTTATCCCTATATATGTCTGGAATTTATTACATTGAGAGGTGGGGGCATATTTAAGACGCTTATTCAAAAACAAAATGTGCTCCTTAGTAAGATTTTTTTTATTAAGGTTAAAAATACCTTTATATTTTACCACATCCTTCTGTGATTCCCTTGTTCTATGTAATTTTTCTTCTTTTTTACATCTGTGTTTTGTCTCAACTGTTTTTTCCTCTTTCGTCTTTCGTCTTTCTAGAAAAAGGTCAGTTTCCTCTTCTTCTTCACTACTCACACTACTCTGTTGCTAGTAGGGGTCTCATAATTATCTTGTTCATATGAGATATTTCTAGATTTTGATTTATTATCTGTCTTTTCCTTTTTATAGCCTACTACAGTCCAAGTTAATTTATGATTATTGTCTAGTTTCTTAAAATGTGTGGGTCTATTATCATAATGATTGACATGTGACCTTATATAATTTGATTGATTAAATTGTGGCTTGTTGAAAAACCTCTCTCTGGATTCCTTGTAAGATCCTTTATTATCTCTATTATGATTGTTATAATATCTCCTCTGGTTATCTACCACATGTGTAAAATTTGTCTCTCGTTTTGAAAAATTTCTTTCTTTCCTTTCTCTATAATCATTAAGATCTCTTTTATATTTTTTCTTTTTCTTTCTTTGATGTTTTCTTTCACCTCATCAACTGCTTTGTTAATGTTTTTCCCTCTTTCTTTAAATTCTGCACTTTCGATAAAGGGAGCTAATTGTTCTATAATTAAAACAATATCTTCATTAAGTGAATTCAAATGTTTTTTTCTCTCATTTATTATTAGTTGCATGAGTCTAACAGTACAATCTTCTAAGATGGAATTCCATCTGCTTAAAAATTCAATATTATCTAAACCGAAAGAGGGATTTTTTAAAATTCTTAAACCTCTTGGTGTAATTTTATCTTTTAAATATCTTTCAAGTGTAATAATTTCAAGTTCAAACCTTATTTCTTTAGACATCAGTTTTTATAATGACTTAATTGAATTTTCTAAATCATTATCAACATTAGGTGAGTTATTTTCAAAGAAGGATTCCATATTAGTGGATCTTTTCCTTCTAAAATAAAAAATAGACATAGTGCACAACAAACAAGTGAATATAAAATAACAATACAAAAGAACAAAAAAAACAATATATAAACTTGCTTAAATCACAATAAATAATCAAAAATACAAAAGCAAATGTGATAGTGCACTAAAAAAGGATAATCATGGTGGTAATGCTCAGCAGGTGAACCTCAGGGAAAAAAGAAACATATATAGAGACAGTTAAATGTATTTTGGAAAAAGATGAATAATTAGATCCAATACAAATGAATTACATATTAGAATGTATAAAAATTATTTTGGAGACTAACTTTTTCTGGTTTGTAAATAGTTTCTTTTTGCAATTAGATGGAACAGCGATGGATACCAGGTTTGCACCCAGCTATGCAAATTTGTACATGTCAGCTTGGGAAGACCTTCATGTGTATGATGGCGGGGGTGCAACCCTGGTATCCTATCACAGATATATAGATGATCTATTTATGATTTGGAAGGGGTCAGAGGGAGATCTTAAAATTTTCATGGAATCACTTAATGTTAATAACTGCCAAATTAAATAAAATTGGGAAAGTAGTCAAGAAACATGGAATTTTTTAGATTTAACCATATATATTGAAAATCGTATGTTAAAAACTAAAAATTATTTCAAACCTGTAGATGATAATATCTACATTCAATTAGACAGTTGTCATCTCTATAATTGGTTAAAAAACATCCCCAAGAGTCAAATAAGTAGATTGAGAAGGAATTGCAGTGATAATAGTGTCTTTTATGAACAATCTTAACATTTTAGAACCAAATTGATAGAAAAAAGGTATCCAGAGCATAAAATTGTGTCTATAAGACAGGAAATAGTTAAAGAAAAAAGGGAGACCTTTTTGAATATAATGACAAAAAGAACGACAGGTTTGAATATAATGAAGGGAATGTAGGACCTATAATTTTAGACTATTGTGCCCAAAATAAAGAAATAAGGAACATCATTAACAGACTATTGGGATGTACTTAAGAGGGATTATGGTCTGAGAGACATTATACAAGATAAGTCATTTATAGTCTTTAAAAGAGTACCCAATACAAAAGATAAAATTACTAGAAGTTTTCTTAAAGATAAGAACAAGGAAAACTGGTTAGGAGAAAACCTTAAAGGTTTTTATAGATATGGTAAATGCATGGGCTGCAAAGAATTCTCTCCACAAGAGAGGAATATTAGATCTTTAACAATGGGTAATAAAAAACAGTATTTTGATTTTAAAATTTAAATTGTTAAAACTTGTTTTATTTTTGTTAATTATGTACAAATGTATTGTATTTTAGAATATGCGCATTATATATGTTTCTGAATGCAATATATTGTAATATGGAAAAGTATTTTCCTAAATTGAATCAATAAGACAAGAGGACTCTGTTTAACAGACATAGGAAGTTATAAGCAGCACCACTCAAAATAATGCTCTCAGTCCATGAAGTTCAGTTCAAATATATATATAAGTATGATAGAGAGGACCCAGTTAGAGGCATATATATAAAGGGTACCAGCACTTGATAAACATACACTCACAAACGACTCCTTAAACGTGTTCCCCTTTACATATAGTCCTCAGCATTTACTCCATTGCGTAGTTCAAATAGCTGACAAGAAGCGCTGCATGAAAATGTCACAATACACAAACATAAGGAGATTAAATGTTCTCACCTACACGCTCCGGGGCAAAGATCCGTGCCGGTCCTAAGGGCGGTAAGGCTTGCGTCCTCTGAATACGTCTGCTCCCGGCTGTATTCAGCAAGAAGCCTAACGCCCCTCTTTCAGCAGTCCTCCAAATGTACCGCGTGTGAGTCTCACTTGTTACTCCGCTGATCTCCAGTGACGTTGAACATGCAGAATGTACGTAGTAGGCTGGGGGCGGAGCCAGGAACCAATGCGCTCCGTGAGTGAAAAACAACAAGTGCGGCCAGCCTCAGGGTCCCAAAGCCTCCTCCGTATGTCCGTGCTCTATAGGGAATCCTCAGTCAGTACAAAGAAAGAACAAGAGCACCGGACTGCTGTAAAACGTGAAACTTTATTGCGTCAATTTAAAAAAAATATAACATGGACAAGCCTGGTGCAACAAAACCGGACAAGATAGACAATGCAGAGTGGGTACTCACGTACCCCTTGGCAAACGCGTTTCGGCAGTTGCCGTAATCTTAGGTAGTGGGTACCTGTATCCACACCCCTTAAATACCATTTAAAAAGCATTGATAGGTTAAAATAAAACATGTGACCTTTTCTCCACACCTGTGTGTTAACCACTTAGTCTGCCTGTTTGAAAGGAGGGGAAATTCAATTGGTTTACTACTCTCAAATGTAAACTACCAATGTATGGATGCTAATGCTTACTATCTATTGATACATTAACATTAAAATTTAATATTCAATATTATTAGTATTATATATACCGGAAAAAGACAGGTGAAGGAATGGGAACAGACCCTATAAATTTATTCATGTAGCAAATAAGCTAACTTGTACTTTCAACAAATCACTAAACTTAGATTCCATATGTGTATGCAATTATATCAGTGGTGGAATGTGATAATAAACTAAGGATTTCCTGGAAAAAGTCCTATAATTCAATTTCAATGAATTTTCAACATTCATGCCCTAATATTAATCTCTGCTAGCTCCCATTATATCCTTTTTCATTTATATTAGTGATATCGAGTGAGGTGTGATCTACATCACCCCAAAAACCTATACACAGTGTTTTAGAACTTATAGTAAAATGTATCTGGTTCCCACTGGAACTACAACAATATTACTGAAAAATGAAGAATGTTCTAAAATCACCCCAATATATAAAAAACAAGCAAAAATGTAAAGTATAGTACAATGAGTGTTAATCCATAATAATAATAAAGCCTCATCTTGTTTCTTGTATTATCTAGACTAACGCCAGTGGTTTATGAGGTCAAATTCAGAATTGAATCCATAGGGTACTCTAGTGTTAAGCCTATGGATCCAATAGACCTCCCTTTTAGACAATAGGATCTCACGATCCCCTCCCCTAGCATCTTTCTTAACTACCTCAATCACAGTCCAGACTAATGACTTTGGACTTGTATTATGTTGTAACTTGAAGTGTTGTATCATAGGAGTTGCGAGCTCACCCTGTTTAATGTCTCTGACATGTTCACGGATTCTATTTCTTACCTCACGTGTAGTAAGTCCTACATATTGGATATTACATAGCTGGCAGTTTAAGAGATAAACCGCATATACAGACCTACAGTTGTAACAGGCATTATGTTCAAAATTTTCCCCTGTGTGGGCACTCTTAAAGCCATTGCCTACTCTCTCTCTCTTTTTTTATTTTTTTTTATTTATTTATTGACCAATTCGACATGCAATTCCATTGACAAAAAATAGGGGGGAAAAAATAAGGCAAAACAAAAACATCAGGAATCCCTGAAGATACAATACAATCAACACAATTACTAATAGTGTCGCAATACATTTTTGTAGCCACATTATTATACATAAGTTTAAGTAAAACACACTGAACAAGGCATTTGTAAATATAAACCTTATTACATTAAAAGTAAAATTAGTTTGAAACTGAACGACAGGGAATTATTATAATTAATAATTTCTATACATACATCTGTAGAATCAGTGATTGGTACAAAAACCTTATTTGCGTATCAAATTGTAGATTTTCTTATAACATAAAAATAACAACAAAGAAAGAAAAAAGAAAGAAAAGAAAGAAAAAAAAAGGGAGGTATCACACCTCTCTCTCAAGTCTCTCGGCTTCTCCGCTTCTCCCCCCCACACCACCCCCTAATGGCTAGTTACGCAGGGTATTCCCTATTCGCTATAGCTTGTTCCATGTAAATTGTACCCCTAAAAGGTGCAATTATCTGTCTCTGTATATTTTCTTTTTTTTTTTTTTTTTTTAAATATTTATTTATAATTCAACAGCATAACAAGAAGGTTGTCAAGACAATTATCTTCCAAACAAAAAAAAAGTGTACAGAAATAGAGAACAAAGTAAATACAGTTTTTCTTTTTCCATTACCACAATTTGAATACTCATACAGATGACGCCCAGATTCATTCTTTTAAGAATAATCCGGAGGGCTAATCTAGGTCCACGTTGTCTTTTGTTAATATATTATACTTCAACAATATAATAAACTTATCCAGACAATTGCATCACTTAATGTATAAACATAAGTTCAGATTCTTCTACATTATTAACTAAATTAAATTACTCGTGGAAATAGTACCTTGAAGCATTCTCTTAACAGTATTTCAATAACTGATCTGAGTCCCTGCAGACTCTTTTTGTTATACTCTTATACCATTGACTATTTAATTAACTTTTATAGGAACAAACAAAGAAAAAAAAAGGAGAAGAGAAAAAAAAAAAAAAAAGAAAAAGAGAAATTGAAAAGGGGGTTGCTTTCTCCATCTCCAGACACCCCTCCACGACTATGGTCCCATGTTGTTAGTGGATAGCCAGGTACTCGGAAAAATACCAGCCAGTACTTGTAGTTGGAAAAAAACTGATTTAACATAAGGTTTAACTATGGTATTTTGTGTCTCGACTGGTAAAGATAGTATAAATGCTTTCCAGTGTTTAAAGAACAATTCTACTCGATCATCGGGCAATCCATTTAGATTGTAGTGTTCAGACATGCATTGAATTAACAGGGCTTGTTTAAGCTCTCGCAAAGTGGGTGCCATTCTTGCTTTCCATTTTCTTAATATCAGGTTTCTGCCCAAAAATATAATTATATTAATCTCTGTATATTTTCTGGTATGCTAACAATTACACTTTTCCACTTGCAGAAAAATTTCTTAACTTGAGTTTCTGAGTTTACTGACGTATCAATTTGTTCCAATATAATTTGGTTTTGGAGTTTTTGCTTAAATTCTTTCAAGCTTGGGGCTTTTTTAGATTTCCAGTGTTTCAGAATTAGAAACCTTCCTGTAATAATTATGGTATTCAGCTGGCGAATATTTTTAAACACTGCCTCTTCCTGGTTAATAAAAAAGAAAACATTCTTATCAGTTATTTGAAAATTACATTGATTTATTTTACTAACCCAGTTACCTATCTTGTACCAAAACATTTTAACTTTATAACAGTACCAGAAACAGTGCTCTAGATCTGCACTAGTATTCTTACATTTTTGACAGAATGTCACAGTTTTGTCCCATTTGGCCTTTACCTGTAATATAAATTCTATTTATAAATTTAGTATGTGTCTCCCTCCATGAGGAGGAAACTGTTGCTCTGTCTATAAGATTATAACTTTCTTGAATTCTTTCTGGCGATACCAGCCAGGTTTCTGCTAGCTTTTGTAGATTATTGAGGCCATTGGTAGAGATAATCAGCCTATATATTGTTGAAATACTATATCTACCTGCCTTAAAGAGATTTATAATAGGTTCTATTTGATCCCAGGAGTCTATCGCCGGATTACTTTGTAATATCTCTTGTATATAATGTCTAATTTGTAGAAAGGCATATAATTCTTTGTTTTTTATCTCAAAATCTTGTTTTATTTTAGTGAAGGTCTTGCAGGTCCATAATTCTTTATCTATAAATTGATGTACCTTATTAATCCCTCTTTGAGCCCAATTTTTAAATATACTTGATTCCAATGCTGGAGCAAAGTTGGGGTTTCCCAAGATGGGTAAATAGGTAGAGAATAAGCTATCAGTGTCTAAAATCTGTAATATTTTCTGCCATGCAATAATTACCGTCTGAACAACAGGCAGACATTTAATTTTATGAGGCCATTCATCTCTAGGTGTATGGAGAAGGGCATTAAGGGAAAATGGATATACTAAAACTCTTTCTAAAGGAAGGGCTGCATAATAATCGGCTTCAGTCAGCCAATCTAAAGCGATCTTGCCAATACAGACTAAATTATATGTCTCTATATCGGGTAACGCTAGACCTCCTTCAGTTCTAAACAACATGAGTTTCTTATATGAAATTGCCTTCTTTTTTCCCCCCAAAGGAATTGTATACATGCTTGTTTAAATCTGGTAAGATCCTTTTTTTATTATTATTGGAAGATTTTGCATTACGTACAGCAATTTGGGGAATAGTAACATCTTAATTAAGTTGGTTTTGCCTGTCAAAGTGAGTTTAAATTTAGCCCACTTTTCCATATAATATTTTATTTTAAGGAAGATTGGTGGGTAATTAAAATCGTACCATTCTTCAAAATTAATTGACAGTTTAATGCCCAAATAAGTGAAGTGATCTTTTGCTTCTCTAAAAGGGGAGATTTGTAAAGAATCCTTATTTTTATTTAACCAGTAAATTTCTGTTTTTAGGAGATTAACTTTATAGCCCGAAAAATCCAAAGTCTCGTAAAATTTGGTTTGGTTTAAAGCTGGGATATTTTTTTTTGTATTGGATAGTAAAACTAATAAGTCATCCACATATAACAATGTTGTTATCTTTCTTTTGCCTATTTTAATCCCCTCCAGCTCTTTCCTGAGCTGGATAGCCAGAGGCTCAAGCGCCAGATTGAATAAATAAGGGGACAATGGGCATCCCTGTCTTGAGCCCTTGTGTAGAGAAAAGTAGTCTGTAATGGTGTTGTTAATAATAACAGCGGCTGAAGATGATTGATATATTGCTTGGATAAATTGAAAGAAAGGGCCTTCGATTCCATATTTCATCAATGCTGTAAACAAATGATCCCATGTTATGGAGTCGAAGGCCTTCTCTGCATCAATTGATACTATTGCTGCGTCTATGTCTGAGGTACGGGAATTCCTTTCTACTTGTTTTTGGTATACATTTAAAATTAACTGGAGTTTGCGTAAATTACGTAAAGAGTTTCTACCCGGCATGGATAAGTGATCCAATAACATGTTTGAATCTATATGCAATTATAGACATTAAAAGTTTATAGTCACTATTTAATAGGGCGATCGGCCTATATGAGCCGATTTCCTCTGGGTTTTTATTTTTTTTGAGTATCAAGGTTATGAGCGATGCCGCAAAGTATTTTGAGCGTAAGTTATTTTTAATAAAAAATTGGTTAAATAGAGAAACTAATAATGGAGCAATATCCTCAGCAAGTAGTTTATAGAGTTCAGCGGGAAGCTGATCTGGGCCAGCAGCCTTATTAGATGCAAGTTTTTTAATTGCATTATTTACTTCAAGTAAAGTAATAGGAAGGTTTAGTTCATCCAAACTCGACTTATCTAGTCTTGGGACCCCAATTTTATCCCAGAACTCATTTTTAATTTGCGTATCTATTACAGTCTCTGAGTAAACTTCCTTAAAATATGTACAGATATAACTTTGAATTGATGTTTTATTTATAATGCGGCCTTCTGTGGTCTTAATGGCTGCAATTGGCTTCTTCTTTTTTTTTTTTGCTCTAGTTAGATTTGCTAAAGCTTTACCCGCTTTACCCCCATGTCTGTAAAAAAAAAACCTCTTCCTAAGATCGTCTTGTGCCGCCTTTTGTGTCAGGAATAATTTTCTTTCTTTTTTAATTTTTTGGTAAGATAACCAGAACACCTTGGATGGGTCACTAATATAGGAATTAAACGCATTACGTAGCTGTGAGGCGAGTTCTAAGTCCCTGGCCACTTGCTTTCGCTTTTGTACTACCAAATATGCTTTTATTTTGCCCCTTATCACTGCCTTAAAGGTCTCCCAAAGTATTTCTGTTTTGACTCCAATTGTTTCATTGATCTGCATAAATTCTATCCATTTTAATCTTAGCCATGCCTTAAATTGTGTATTTGTCACAAGATATCTAGGGAAAAAAAAACCTGTTAAAATTCACTTCTTGTGGGTTACCTAATTTAATGTTCAATGTAATAATGGCATGGTCTGAAATGACTATTTCTTGTATTTCAGGTTTCATTTCTAAACGCAGCATTTTATCGCTTACTAAGAAGTAGTCTATCCTAGACAGTATGCGATGTGCATATGATTCATATGTAAATTTTCTCAGGTCCGGATTTTGAATCCGCCAAATATCTTTAAGATGTACGGCTAGATTTGGAGTTTTGTCGGTAACGACCCGAAAAACTAACGCCCGCGTTTTACTGGCCGCACCATAAAAATAACTCTGGTATCGAGAGTCCACATAAAGGCTGCGTTAGGCTCCAAAAAAGGAGCGTACAGCATTTTTAACGCAGCTTCAACTCTCGATACCAGAGTTGCTTACGGACGCGGCCAGCCTCAAAAACGTGCTCGTGCACGATTCTCCCATAGGAAACAATGGGGCTGTTTGAGCTGAAAAAAAAACTAACACCTGCAAAAAAGCCGCGTTCAGCTCCTAACGCAGCCCCATTGTTTGCTATGCGGTAACCCTTCCTACGTCTGCACCTAACACTCTAACATGTACCCCGAGTCTAAACACCCCTAACCTTACACTTATTAACCCCTATTCTGCCGCCCCCGCTATCGCTGACCCCTGCATATTATTATTAACCCCTAATCTGCCGATCCGTAAACCGCCGCTACTTACATTATCCCTATGTACCCCTAATCTGCTGCCCTAACATCGCCGACCCCTATATTATATTTATTAACCCCTAATCTGCCCCCCACAACGTCGCCTCCACCTGCCTACACTTATTAACCCCTAATCTGCCGACCGGACCGCACCGCTATTATAATAAAGTTATTAACCCCTAATCCGCCTCACTAACCCTATCATAAATAGTATTAACCCCTAATCTGCCCTCCCTAACATCGCCGACACCTAACTTCAATTATTAACCCCTAATCTGCCGACCGAATCTCGCCGCTATTCTAATAAATGTATTAACCCCTAAAGCTAAGTCTAACCCTAATACTAACACCCCCCTAAGTTAAATATAATTTAAATCTAACGAAATTAATTAACTCTTATTAAATAAATTATTCCTATTTAAAGCTAAATACTTACCTGTAAAATAAATCCTAATATAGCTACAATATAAATTATATTTATATTATAGCTATTTTAGGATTTATATTTATTTTACAGGTAACTTTGTATTTATTTTAACCAGGTACAATAGCTATTAAATAGTTAAGAACTATTTAAACTAACTATTTAAAAAACTAGTTAAAATAATTACAAATTTACCTGTAAAAGAAATCCTAACCTAAGTTACAAATAAACCTAACGCTATACTATCAATAAATTAATTAAATAAATAAACTACCTACAATTACCTACAATTAACCTAACACTACACTATCAATAAATTAATTAAATACAATTGCTACAAATAAATACAATTAAATAAACTAGCTAAAGTACAAAAAATAAAAAAGAACTAAGTTACAAAAAATAAAAAAATATTTACAAACATAATAAAAATATTACAACAATTTTAAACTAATTACACCTACTCTAAGCCCCCTAATAAAATAACAAAGCCCCCCAAAATAAAAAAATGCCCTACCCTATTCTAAATTACTACAGTTCAAAGCTCTTTTACCTTACCAGCCCTGAACAGGGCCCTTTGCGGGGCATGCCCCAAGAAATACAGCTCTTTTGCCTGTAAAAAAAAACATACAATACCCAAGCCCCCCAACATTACAACCCACCACCCACATACCCCTAATCTAATCCAAACCCCCCTTAAATAAACCTAACACTAAGCCCCTGAAGATCATCCTACCTTGTCTTCACCATACCAGGTTCACCGATCGGTCCAGAAGAGCTCCTCCGATGTCCTGATCCAAGCCCAAGCGGGGGGCTGAAGAGGTCCATGATCCGGCTGCAGTCTTCATCCAACCGGGGCAGAAGAGTTCTTCCATCCGACTGAAGTCTTCATCCAAGCGGCATCCATCCGGAGCGAAGCGGCAGCATCCTGAAGACCTCCACCGCGGAACATCCATCCTGGCCGACGACTGAACGACGAATGACGGTTCCTTTAAATGACATCATCCAAGATGGCGTCCCTCGAATTCCGATTGGCTGATAGGATTCTATCAGCCAATCGGAATTAAGGTAGGAATATTCTGATTGGCTGATGGAATCAGCCAATCAGAATCAAGTTCAATCCGATTGGCTGATCCAATCAGCCAATCAGATTGAGCTTGCATTCTATTGGCTGTTCCGATCAGCCAATAGAATGCGAGCTCAATCTGATTGGCTGATTGGATCAGCCAATCGGATTGAACTTGATTCTGATTGGCTGATTCCATCAGCCAATCAGAATATTCCTACCTTAATTCCGATTGGCTGATAGAATCCTATCAGCCAATCAGAATTCGAGGGACGCCATCTTGGATGACGTCATTTAAAGGAACCGTCATTCGTCGTTCAGTCGTCGGCCAGGATGGATGTTCCGCGGTGGAGGTCTTCAGGATGCTGCCGCTTCGCTCCGGATGGATGCCGCTTGAATGAAGACTTCAATCGGATGGAAGAACTCTTCTGCCCCGCTTGGATGAAGACTTCAGCCGGATCATGGACCTCTTCAGCCCCCCGCTTGGGCTTGGATCAGGACATCGGAGGAGCTCTTCTGGACCGATCGGTGAACCTGGTGGGTTGTAATGTTGGGGGGCTTGGGTATTGTATGTTTTTTTTTACAGGCAAAAGAGCTGTATTTCTTGGGGCATGCCCCGCAAAGGGCCCTGTTCAGGGCTGGTAAGGTAAAAGAGCTTTGAACTGTAGTAATTTAGAATAGGGTAGGGCATTTTTTTATTTTGGGGGGCTTTGTTATTTTATTAGGGGGCTTAGAGTAGGTGTAATTAGTTTAAAATTGTTGTAATATTTTTATTATGTTTGTAAATATTTTTTTATTTTTTGTAACTTAGTTCTTTTTTATTTTTTGTACTTTAGCTAGTTTATTTAATTGTATTTATTTGTAGCAATTGTATTTAATTAATTTATTGATAGTGTAGTGTTAGGTTAATTGTAGGTAATTGTAGGTAGTTTATTTAATTAATTTATTGATAGTATAGCGTTTATTTATTTGTAACTTAGGTTAGGATTTCTTTTACAGGTAAATTTGTAATTATTTTAACTAGTTTTTTAAATAGTTAGTTTAAATAGTTCTTAACTATTTAATAGCTATTGTACCTGGTTAAAATAAATACAAAGTTACCTGTAAAATAAATATAAATCCTAAAATAGCTATAATATAAATATAATTTATATTGTAGCTATATTAGGATTTATTTTACAGGTAAGTATTTAGCTTTAAATAGGAATAATTTATTTAATAAGAGTTAATTAATTTCGTTAGATTTAAATTATATTTAATTTAGGGGGGTGTTAGTGTTAGGGTTAGACTTAGCTTTAGGGGTTAATACATTTATTAGAATAGCGGTGAGCTCCGGTCGGCAGATTAGGGGTTAATAATTGAAGTTAGGTGTCGGCGATGTTAGGGAGGGCAGATTAGGGGTTAATACTATTTATTATAGGGTTAGTGAGGCGGATTAGGGGTTAATAACTTTATTATAGTAGCGCTCAGGTCCGCTCGGCAGATTAGGGGTTAATAAGTGTAGGCAGGTGGAGGCGACGTTGTGGGGGGCAGATTAGGGGTTAATAAATATAATATAGGGGTCGGCGGTGTTAGGGGCAGCAGATTAGGGGTACATAGGGATAATGTAACTGGCGGCGGCGTGCGGACGGCAGATTAGGGGTTAATAAGTGTAGGTAGCTGGCGGCGACGTTGTGGGGGGCAGATTAGGGGTTAATAAATATAATACAGGGGTCGGCGGTGTTAGGGGAAGCAGATTAGGGGTACATAAGGATAACGTAGGTGGCGGTCGGCAGATTAGGGGTTAAAAAAATTTAATTGAGTGTCGGCGATGTGGGGGGACCTCGGTTTAGGGGTACATAGGTAGTTTATGGGTGTTAGTGTACTTTAGAGCACAGTAGTTAAGAGCTTTATGAACCGGCGTTAGCACAGAAAGCTCTTAACTACTGACTTTTTTCCTGCGGCTGGAGTTTTGTCGTTAGATGTCTAACGCTCACTTCAGAAACGACTCTAAATACCGGAGTTAGAAAGATCCAATTGAAAAGATAGGATACGCAATTGACGTAAGGGGATCTGCGGTATGGAAAAGTCGCGGCTGAAAAGTGAGCGTTAGACCCTATTTTGAGTGACTCTAAATACCGGCGGTAGCCTAAAACCAGTGTTAGGAGCCTCTAACGCTGGTTTTCACGGCTACCGCCAAACTCCAAATCTAGGTCGTAGTAAGTTAGAGAAGTTCTTAAACATTTTGGCTTCTTGTTTGCTATTCTTATTTAGTGATGGCTTTAGCCTATCTAATGTGGGATATTTAACAAGGTTTAAATCGCCTGCAACAATTAAATTCTCTGTGAAATGGGGTAGTAATCTTCTTTGTAAATTTACCCAGAAAGCATTGTCTGTTTTATTAGAGCCGTAAATATTGCAAAATACAAATTTCGTCCCCGCTATTTCAAGTTGTATGATAAGGTATCTCTCTTCTTGGTCTGTCTCCATATTAAGTACTTTAAATTGAATTTTTTTATGAAACAAAAGGGCGACACCTTTTTTCCAATTCAAGCATGGTGTACCCACTACTTCGCCTACCCAGTCAGTTTTGAGTTTGCATAGTTCAATTTCATTCAAATGCGTTTCTTGAAGAAAAGCAATGTCTACTTTATATCTTTTTAACTGTTTTAAAATCTTTTTGCGTTTCTGTGGCTAAGTTATCCCCCCAACATTCCAAGAGGCAAGGTTAAGTACATTGTTCATTTTAAAATGTATAGATTATCAGACAGCATAAACTTTTCATAGAGAGAGGGGTGGGTAGTGGGAGGGGGAGAAGAGGGAGATGAGAGGGAAGAAGAAAAAAAAAAAAAAAAACCACAACAAGGTTAAAAAAAAAAAAAATACTGAGCCATATCAGCCTCATTGGCCGGATTCAGCACCAAAAACAAGATAACTTGGCACTCCATATAAACATATTTGTGAGTGGAGTAACATCATTTTTTATATTCCTAATCAATTTAAAGTGCAATACTTTTCAGCTTTGCAAATTCCCTAGCTTCCTCTGGAGTATTAAGCATCTTATTTTCTCCCTCTGTTAGAATCTTGATCTTTGCAGGGTAAATGACCGTGGCTTTAATCCCTGCCTGAATTAATTTTGTGCATAATGGGGTTATTTCTTTCCGTTTTTGAGATGTCTCGGATGAGTAGTCCTGAAACATTAAGATACCTTTTACCTTCAATAATTAGTGGGGCTTTCTGTCTATAGCGCTGCATAAGTTTTACCTTGTCCTGAAAGTTTAGGAAT
The DNA here is from genome assembly GCF_027579735.1 of Bombina bombina. Lineage (NCBI taxonomy): Eukaryota > Metazoa > Chordata > Amphibia > Anura > Bombinatoridae > Bombina > Bombina bombina. Next base: position 1,037,027,943 of record NC_069499.1, read on the forward strand.
CTGGCTATAATAGGTCTTGTTTTAACTGTTCCATCTGGTAAAGTTTTTAATGGTCCTAGACAATGTGCTCTTTCAACTATTAACGGTAATAAGTTAGGTGTTATTCCTAGTCTCTGAGGTATTAACAATGAGACCAGGTGTATTAAGTCTTGGGGCTCGCTTGATTCTGGTATACCCAAAATTCTGACATTATTACGACGTGTACGGTCTTCTAGGTCAGTTAATTTATATTGTAAACTTGCTATCTGTGTGTTCTGTTCCTTCATTATATGTTCTTGCATTATCTTAGCATCTTCTAGGTCAGATATACGTTGTTCCGCTTCGTTAAGTCTTGATGTAAATTGTTTAATTTCTGTTGTCAGATTACTTATATCTACTTTGATTTGATCAAACTGTGGTAGCATAAGCTCGGCTAACTGTTTAACTATGTCCTGTGACTCTAGACTGATAGTATCTGTAGTAGGGATTGTTAAAGGCAGATTCCCTGCATTATCAATACTAGTTCTATTTTTCCTGTCTCTGGCTTTGACTGGCATGTTTGGTGATTGTGATTTATAATTAGTGATAAATCTCTCCATATGCAGAGAGTTTAGTGCAATGTGATAATACTAAAAAGAGAAAAAAAAAGAGAAGATAGGTGTTTAAATAACAAAATAGGAAAATAAGCTGTGATAGGTTGTGAATACTTGTGGTTAGGTGTGTCCTGCGTATATATATATGTATATATACACATACATACACGTTCCCCCTTGTGTGTGTAAGTCAGTTGTCCTTATAAAAATAAAAAATAAAAGTAAAAATAATTCTTAGATCTACTTAAAGTAAAGTGGCATACAGTGACATCTTATCTTGTATAATCTTTAAATATGCCAAAGATAATATATAAAGACATATAGTCTATAGTTAACTATTGATTTTAAACCTATTGTTTTAGCAGAGAATCTGGGATTTTTTTTTATTTTTTTTTAGCATCAATGCAGCTAAACAGATTTCAAGTACTCTCCAGAAAATATATCTTAATTCTACTGATAACTTCAACCCAGTAAGCCTAGATTCCACTTTCTCAGGCCTTCTTATTCTGAACAACAAATATAAATGGCCTATAGAGGACCTTTAGCAAGATATATCTGTATTAAAAAAAAGAGATTTAAACAAGCACAGTAAATGCAAGAGGGTAAGCCCATACAGAAACAAACATGGTACTTTGCATCGATTTTCCTGTTCTTATCTCTAGTTAGAGGTGCAAGGTATATACAACGTATAAATAAATTTAGCAATCAATTTTGTTTCTTTGCAATTAACCTACAAATAGCATTGCATGTTCAGCCCAGAAAACTTTGAAAACTTTAGGCTAAACTCTTTAACAGAAATAGACAGGTAATTATTCAACACAAGATGAAGGATTATCTTCGGTAGACTGCCATAATTAGCATTTATCATGCACACATAAGTTCATTTTAAAACCTTTTTACACCTGCATATGAATACAGCTGCCAGTTCAAAACCTCAGGCCCCTCTATCGTTTTCCTTGATTGTTGCAGCAAATAGTTCACTGAAATATCTCTCCAATTAGGCCCGTTGTATTTTTTAGTCAATATAATTAGCAGTTAAGCAGTTCCTGGGTCTAGGATTAGCACTGCTGCAAGTTCCCCATTATAGCAATGCTTTTTCCTCCAGATGTTCAATATTATTACAGTACCTGGGCCAGCATGCTGGTTTAGCCCCTTCTCTGTAGGCGTTTATAAGCGTCTCACCTCTCTGCAGCCTTTTACCCCTCACCAGCTCTCTTACTAGTGTCCACCAAGTTGCGGATGGGTTAATTAATTCTGCAGGGTCTGTAGTAGATTGCGGCTGCCTTAGCTTATAGCATACCCCCCTCCGGTTACCTTACCAGAGTCCACCAAATCGCAGCTGGGGTATTTCCTTGCAGCAACAGGTCTCCAAGCATGCCACGCTGTAAAGGGATCACTTGTACAGCTTACACCTCTCTTGTGCCCGTTGTTTCAGCTGTTTAATCTCACCGCTGTTTGTACTGTTGTGCTGGGTCACTTGTGCCCTCCACAATGCTGTTCCAGCGTCAGACCAGATATCGGTCAGCACAGGCCTGGGAAAAAGGCCTTAATCTCCTATGCGTGATCCTGGATGCAAGCTACTCTCTACCGGAGCTTTGGTATCCGCCGGCCGCCAGAAGAAATAAAATCACGGCCCCAAGGATAGCTTGCCGGTGTATTGGGAAGTGGTTATACTCCTTCCCACTCTGAGTATCGCCACGCTAACACCGTGCGGAGCTCCGCCCCTTCCGCTCCTTCCGGATCTCGCCGTTGCCTACTCTCACGTGTTCACATGCTATACAGTTTGTATAGCTGCATCTATACACTCCCTTAACACTTAACCAAGAGGACTCACTCCTATCCTGATCACTATTTTTTAGTTGCATAGGTGCTAGCTGATTGCCCAGGGTTCTACCCCTCTTGTAAGCAAAGCAACAGCCTCTAGAGACCACTTCATTTAGGTCATCATCTGCCTTTAGCATCATCAAGTGCTTACTCACAATATTGCAGACCTGATGATACTGCCTGCTATATTGGGTAACAAATACTACTTTCTTATCCTCTTCTCTTTGATCCATTGTTCTCTGTTTGTCTTTTAGTAGGTCAGATCTATTTAGTCTTCCTACCTCATCCTGAACACCTGTGATTGCGTTCCTTGAATAGCCTCTTTCAATAAACCTCTCAGTGAGGTCCTTAGCATGTTTGTTATAATCTGTTTTTGTTGAACAATTTCGCTTGACTCTGATGTATTGGCCCTTTAATACAGATCTGAAGACCTGTTTGGGATGACCACTTTGGGCATGCAAAAGAGTGTTCCATGTGATGGGTTTCCTATACAACTCCACCATCACTTTTTTATCTATTTCGCCCTTCAATACTACATCTAGATAATTAATCTCGGTCACTCCAAACTCAAATGTAAATTGAAGACCGACCTCATTACTGTTCAAACTCTGGACAAACTCACTTGCCTTGTCCCTATCGCCCCTCCAGATGATCAAGAGATCATCTATAAAACGGCGGTAGTAAATCAAATGTGACTTGAACAAATTTCCATCTCCAAAGATGTGGCACAGCTCCCACCACCCCAGGTACAGGTTGGCGTAGGAGGGGGCAAATTTTGCCCCCATCGCTGTGCCACATCTCTGGAGATAGAAAACCCCTTCAAAACTGAAATAGTTGTGGGTAAGAAGATATTTTGTTACCCTTAAAACAAACTGTATATAATTTCTCTCATAGATAGATTCCCTGTTAAGGAAGAAGGCAATGGCTTCAAGCCCCAAATTATGTGGGATCGACGAATACAACACTTTGACATCTATAGTCAACCAACCATTGTCTCCTTCCCAGGTAATATTTTCAATCTCATTCAGCAATTGTTTGGTATCACGTAGAAAGCTCATTAGTTTAACCACCAGTGGTTGTAATACAGAGTCCAACCACTCTGAAAGAGGTTCCAATAGAGACCCAATCCCACTTATGATGAGTCTCCCCTCCACGTTCTCCAAACTCTTATGTACCTTTGGTAGGTGGTTAAAGATGGCGATTCTCGGATGAGGGAAATATAAAAAGTCACAAGTGTTTTGGTCAAAGAATCCAAATTCCCTACCGTCATCAATAAGATCCAACAGCTCTCTTTGGAACCTCTTGGTTGGATCAATAGTCAATTTAGTGTATTGAGAGGTATTTTCTAATTGTCTCAGTGCTTCCTGTAAGAAATATTCCCTATTCATCACAACTGTAGATCCGCCCTTATCAGCTGATCTAATGACCAGGTTATGATTTTGTTCTAACCTAGTCAGAGCAGTTTTATCTCTAGCTGTTAGATTACCCCGCATATTTCTCGCTGTTGTATAGGCTAATTTAGTTAGGTCTTGCTCCACCCTTTTTTTAAATTTTTCTAAGGTGGGCCCCCTAGAATTTATAGGGTAGAATGTTGATGCTCTTTTAAGCTTTGGATGATTCATGATGTCTGAATACATCAGTCCATCATCCTCAATCACTCCCTCAATTAGAAGTGCCTCAAGACTAGCTACATCACAACATTCATTAAAAGAAAGTCCTAAACCTCCTGTCTGTGATGTTCTAGGTTCAACTTCATTATTTACATTTGTATCAACAGATTTGAAATGCTTTTTCAGGGTTAATGTTCTGATAAGTTTATTAACATCAATTAATGTTTGGAACAGATTGAAATCTTGGGTAGGTACAAAGCTAAGCCCTAAACTTAAGACCTTCTCTTCTGTCTTATCAAGGATATAGTCAGAGAGGTTAATAATGGGGGTCAGTTGTACTTGGTGAACTGCCTGCCCCTGCGTACCGGATACCTTCCTTTTGAATGCTCGCCACCTCCCCCCCCCCTTCGGGTCCTATGGGGGCCCTTGAAAAAACCTGTTCAAGTTCCCCTTTTCAGAATCTACTATGGGTATTTGGGCAGTTGGTCCTACGGCTTGCCTGGCCTCTAAGTCATAATACTTAGACCCTCTGCCCCTACCTCTTCCTCTACCTCTGCCTCTCGGGGTGGGTTTGAGTATGGTTGTACTAGATGTTGTTGTTATATTAGATGGTTGGGAGGTCTCCTCTCCTGAAGAGGAGCCTGCACACTGTGTCTCATCTTGGGACTCAACCTCACTGTCAGAAAAAGTTACCCTTTTATGTGAGTGTTTACTATTTTTAGAGTTAGTGTTCTCTTGGTCCTTTCCTCTGTTTTGCTTTTTGTGCCTAAATGACTGTGCCCTGTTTCTCTTGTTCCATATGTATATCTTTTTTTTTTTAATATAATTTTTATTAGGGTTTACATTTACAGAGAAAAAAGAAAAAACATGAGCAAGGAACGGCATTCATGAAACAGAGTAATACAATAATCAGAATAGTCTCCACAGAACTCATACTGACAGTATAAATACTCTTTTATTTCTTACTCTGTGGAGAACCTGAACCTAAATAAGCAATACCTTGCTCTAAAGAAGAGAGAAAGAGAAAAAAAAAGAAAAAAGAAAAAGAAGAAAAAGTAGTTAACTCCCAAGCTCTATTCCCCATCCTAGAAAAAGTGTTGTCTCCAGAATTCGGGATATCTATCTGAAAGTATTAATTGTAGAAAGTCCGGTGACTTACGAAAGTATCCTAGCAGCTGTAACTGAACCTCTCTGGGCTGACCCATAATTACTTTGTCCCATTTTTGTAGGTAGTTTTTTAAAAAAATTTCCTCGAATATTAATGGATCATATTGTTCTATCACCATTTGGTGTTGAATATTGCATACAACAGACGCTATAGTAGGGACATTCTTGTTCTTCCACACTTTTAAAATCATTTGTCTAACTAGTAAAATTACAGTATTAATCAGGGGTTTATTCTGGGTCTGGTCGTGGACCAGAAAAAAGATAGATAACGGGCTAATCAGTACCTTATCAGGCAAAAATCTATTTAGCCAGTATTCCACTTGTTTCCATAATTTAATGGTTTTTGGACATGTGTAGAAAACATGGAGTAGATCAGCCAAAGGAAATTTGCATCTATAACATGCCATATCCCCTTTCCATTTGCCCATTCTGCTGGGGCGTAGGTAGGCTCTATTCAGGAGTTTCAGGTGCGATTCTCTTATTGCCATGTTATTGGAGAATTTATTTATCCTATTTAAACTCATTTGAAAATAATCTAAGTTGATTTCAGGGACACCTAGTTTCCAAATACGAAAAAGACTGTCTACCCTTACCTCTGCCTTAAGTATTAGTAATCTATAGATGGGTGCAATGGAATGATCACCTCTAGAGAATCTGCTGATAATAGTATCGAATGGACCTAGTTTCCAACAATCTCCTTCCGGAACTTTCTGATTGTAATAAAAGTGTCTGATCTGCAAATATGCAAAAAAAGATCTCCTGTCTAGGTTAAACTCTTTACTTAAGGATTCAAATGTTCTTATATGGTTGGAGACCGGATCTATCATTTGGGTCAGATAATTCAGATTATTTGCTGACCATTTTCTAAAGGCCGCAGATGTACAGCCGCTTTCAAATTCCGGATTTCCTCTGATGGGCAAGAATTTGGAGAGAGTATGCTTTACCTCCAGAGACTTACAAATCTTATGCCACGCTATAATTATGTTATTTATTGTATATTTTAGTGTAGGTTCTGGTAGCTTTGTATGATGGGAGACATGTAGGAGTGCTTTGAGGGCGTAGGGAAATATTATATTCTCTTCTATCTCTCTGCTAGTGACATAGTTGGCTGTAGTTAACCAGTCCAAGGCAATCCTAGCAAAACATGCCAGATTATAATTTACCAGGTTCGGAAGGGCGAATCCACCCATATCTTTAGGGTGCATTAGTCTCGAAAGTGCAATTTGCGGCTTTTTAGGGGCCCAGAGAAAGCGAGAGCAACCTGAATTAAATTTTTGTATGTCTCCCTTGCGTATAAATGTAGGAATATTTTGTATAACAAATAAAATTTTAGGAAGTGTTCGCATTTTAATTAGTGCTATCCTTGCTGAAAGTGTAAGGGGGAGTCTACTCCAATTCTGCATCTCAGCTAGACATTTCTTCCATATATAAGAAAAATTTATATCGTACCATTCTTCTGGATTTCTCGAAAGATTTATTCCTAGATATTTGATATATTTGTCAGTTAATTTAAAAGGATTCTCTTATTTTTTATTATCCATAAGATCTCAGACTTATAAAGATTTGTTTTATACCCGGCGAATTTACTAAATTCCGCTAGGATATCTACTAGAACTGGGATATTTTTAATTGAATTCCTTATGAAAAATAAAATGTCATCGGCATATAATGATAATACTACCTTATGCTGTTTAATCTTAATACCCTCCAGTATTTCTCTACTCTTGATAGCAAGGGGTTCAATGGCTAGATTAAACAGCAGCGGTGAAAGGGGACACCCCTGTATGGTTCCGTTACAGAGAGTTATAGGAGGAGAGAGGATATTATTTATGCTAAGGTATGAGATTGGATTCTGATATAATATGGAAATATAGTTATAAAAATTGCCTTTAAAGCCAAAGTTATTTAGGGTAGTTAATAGATGATCCCATAGGACAGAGTCAAAGGCTTTTTCTGCATCAACCGTTAATATGGCAAAATCTTGCTTTGTGCCTGAACCTGTCCTATGGGATGATAGTATATATTCAATTATCGTCATAACTTTTCTTATATTTTTCTGCGCCGTTCTACCTGGGATAAACCCAGTTTGATCTGGGTGAATGACGTCTCCTATGATCTTTTTTAGGCGAGAGGCTAATATATTTGCCAGGATTTTATAATCGCTATTAAGAAGCGAGATTGGTCTATATGAATCCATAGAGTTAGGGTCCTTATCTTTCTTTAGAATAAGAGTAATATTAGATGCAGTAAAGGTTTGAGCAGGCTTAAGATGTAAAAGAAAATAGTTATTAAATAGCTTGGTCAAAGTTGGGGCTATCTCCTCCGAAAGTACTTTATAAAATTCGATTGGCAATTGGTCAGGACCTGGGGCTTTCCCTAAAACTGACTCGTTGACGGCCTTAAGAACCTCCTCTAATGTAATCTCACTATTCATTGCGGTCAACTGGGCAGCAGATATTTTTGGGATTTTAATGCTATTCCAGAACCTGTTTTTTGCCTCCTGGTTGACTTTTACAGGGGAGTAAATTTTTTGGAAAAAAAGATAAAATTGCCTATTAATATCCTTTGGAGCTGTATATTTTTTATCCTCTGATATAATTGACCCTATATAATTATTATTTTTCTTACTTTTGGAGATATTTGCGAGCATTTTTGCTGTTTTTGGGGAGAAGGTGCCATATGTAGCTTTATTTTTGGCATCTTCTTGAAGTTGATTTTGGATTAGGAATAATTCCCTTTCTTTTTTAGCCTTTTGATAGATAGCCTAATTATCACTATTTGGGCTGTCGATATATTTTATAAATTTATTTTTGAGATAGTTTGTTAGTTGAAATTCCCTAGCTCTTAGCTTTCTTTTTCTCTTAACCATGTAGGCCTTTATCTCGCCTCTAAGAAAGGCCTTAGCGGCCTCCCAGAATATTTCTGTTTTAGAAAAATATTCGTTATTTAAAATAGCATAGTCCCTCCATTTTTGGATCAACCAATTTCTAAAATGCATATTAGAGTATAGAAAGGAAGGGAAAAAAAACTTGGCATATAGGCTGTCTCTTTTATTCCCCAACTGGATAGACATAGAAATAATGGCGTGGTCTGATAGAACTATATTTTTGATATCTGTCTTAATTTCTAAGTATAAGAGCCTTTCCGTCACCAAAAACATATCTATTCTTGAAAATGTACGGAATGTTTTGGATTCACATGTAAACATTTTATCGTCCGGATGTTGAATTCTCCATATATCCCTTAATTTAAGACCTTTCAAAAAGGAGGTCAGTATCTTGGCTTCTTTCCTAGATCTATATGAACCACTAGTCCTCAGTCTATCCAGCTGGGGAGCAAACACACTATTAAAGTCCCCACCTATAATCAGTTGAGCATCTATTGATTTAATTAATTTTGAATATAGCTTATCCCAAAAATCTGGCCTACATTCATTTGGTGCATATAGATTGCATAACACATAGCGGCAGTCATTGATCTCTATTTCTAAGATTAAATATCTCCCCTCCACATCTCTTTCTTGGGATATTAGCTGGAAGTCTAAGTCCTTACTAAAGATACAAGCCACTCCTCTCTTTCTTTTTACTGCTGGAGTCGCAATCACCTCCCCAATCCAACCTATTCTGAGTTTCTCTGCTTCCTGCAGGCTCAGATGAGTTTCCTGCAGGAATACGATGTCTGGTTTGTATGTTTTCAAATGATGTATTATTTTTTTCCTTTTGGCAGGGGAGGAGAAGCCCCCCACATTCCAGGAGAGTAGATTAAGTAATTTTTTCATGTCTATTGAAATAGACTCTCAATCCTGCTGAGCTCTCACCCGTGGAAGATAGAATAAGGGAAGAGAAGCGAGGGAGAGATGGGAGAAAAAAAGAAGGAACCAAGAGAAAAAAAAACCCCCAGAAAAAATAAATAAAATAGTACATGACAACCGGACCAGTATTCGTCTGCTTGGACCATGAAAGTAAGTATACATATTCTGGTTATACCTTTTTATTATCCATAAATTATCTAACCTCCTCTGCTGTACTTAATGTGAACACGTTATTGTCTAAAAATATTATCATTTTTGCCGGATAGAACATTGTAGCCCTATAACCCGCATTAATCAATTGCGTACACCAGGGGGCCATCAGTCTCCTCTTATTGAGTGTCTCAGCAGAAAAATCTGAAAACAAATAAATACGTTCTTTATTTATCTCAATGACAGCTTTTTTTCTGTAGTACGATAGAATTTTTTGCTTATCTTGGAAGTTTAATAGCTTCACTAATACTGGTCTTTTGTACTTTGTAGAGCTATCTTTTTTTGAGTTTGTGCCCAGTCTGTGGGCCCTTTCCACTGCTATCTCTGTACTGCTTGGAGGCATATCAAGTATTTCTGGTAATGTTTTTTTAATGAATGTCAATAGGTCAGTAAACTCTGGAGTCTCTGGGAGGCCTTTCTATTTTCAGATTCTTTCTCCGTGACCTATCTTCTAAATCGTCAAGTCGTGATTGCATAGATTTAATTGTCTTCGTCTGATCATCTAAAAGGGTCTGTTGGGTATGCTGTATGTCATCTAGATTTGAGATTCTATTTTCTATTTCCCCAAGTCTACTTGAAACCTGTTTGAGTTCATTTGTTACGGTCATTAGCTCTGTCTTAACTCCTTCAAATTGAGGCAGAAATAGGTCCGAAATTTGTTTTACTAAGTTATTAGTGTTGATAACAGTATTGGGTCCAGAGAGAGGATCTACTGCCCCTACCTCTATACTGCCTATACTTGATCTAGGCTTTCTGTCCTTGATTTTTGGTGGCATTATACCTGTATCTGTTCTGGTAATCCCTAAAAATTTGTCCATATATGGAGGAGGCGCAAGAGAGAGAAAAAAGAAAAAAGCAAAAAAAAGAAAAAGATTGTGAAACCAGCGTGTATTGGTGTATATTGAAAAATATGTGAAAAAGTCTAAATATTGGCTATGTGTATCGTGGTAATCTACTAAGTGAAGCAGATATGGAAGTGATAATACGATGAGTGATTTATTGGGTGTCTAAAAAGAGATAATTACAGCACGAAGCTGAGTGATATATACCTATAAGTAAAGAAAAGCGTGTAAGATTGGCCACTCCTGTAATCTTACCAGATATATAAGGGATTGGTAGATTTTATTTTCAGGTTAGTTGTGTTTAGGTCAGTTTATGTTGCGGTAGCAGTTCTAATACACTGTTCCTATATTGCCAGACTATAGTTAAACTGCCTTATATCTATAGACAGTTATATAACGTAATAGAGTTGCTAAACTCAGGCCTGACCACAGATAAATTTGGGGTGCAAGATACTCTAACGAGAGTATAATCTGTACCAGCAAACCCTGATATATATATATGTTTGGCTATATCAGCAGACAATTATATAGATAGATATGTGAAAAGATAACAATCTTATATCGAATGCTTAACAGATATAAATTTTACCTACAATTCTATGACAATTATATAGATAACTATATATAAAAAGATAGCAATCTTATATCAAATGCTTAACAGATATAAGTTTTACCTATAATTCTAAGACAATTAGTTATTGTTATACCTTTAAGCTATAAACAGTTTTTATGCCATATTGAAGTTATTTTACCAGATTCTTTACAAATCAATATCTATGTATTGTTTGATCTTAATACAATAGTTTAAATAAAGATATTCACAGAGCCTTATAGGCAACTCAATAGCTTCTCCTTGCCTAGAGGTGATTACCCATATTTTAAGATATCATATCCTGTTTTCCAAGTTAGTTCAGCTTACCTAGGCGCTGTTATTATTATCCCACCCTCTGAGGCTAAATGTTACCCATATAGCACTTTAGCCTTTAGATGCGTCTAGTCTCTGGACTAATTAAACAAGGCTAGTAATTGTTGCCTAAAAAAACATTATGATCTGTACATATTCACACAATAGGCTCAAAACACAGAAAAAGCTTATAATAAATTTTTAGCATTAGAGTCAAATGAAGACTGGGGCAGCTCAGCTGATCTTTGAATTTCCTGAGGGCCTCAACCTGTAGGACCCAGCACCTGATATCACTGTGCTTTAAGGCAGAGAGAGCAAAGCAGTGTGTCTCCAATACGTTAAAAAAGAGTCATATATGCTTCAATACATCCCATTAGATGCCTAAAAAACAGACAGTCCTTCGGCAAATGATGACAACACCTTGTTCATACTAATCCGCCTTTCAGCAGGTACAACTTGGCATAGGCAGTCTATAGGCCCTATCCCCATTTAATGTGTATTCCAAAGTCCCAGTAAACAGGCCATAGAGTGTAGGGGGAGATTAGTATAACAAAGAGAGAAAGAGCATGAATTGTCTTTTTCTTCTTTTCTGGTCACTTATTATGCTTTTATTCTGCTGCTCAGTGAAATTGATTCAAGCTCTGACAGCAATGGGAAAATAAGGTATACGTGTAAATAATGCGTAAAGTATATATAATGAGTTGGTCTTCTCCCCACCTCCTATCCCAGGACAAGCCAATATACCAAAGAAGAAGATATGGAAAAAGAGCAGCTGTGCTCTGTCTCACCTTATATGCTTTGCTTTGCTTAGCCCTGGGGTTCTGGGAGGCGGGACAGGGTCTTACTTGGTATGAACGCTGTTGCGCTCAGATAGACGTCTCCTCTGTCTAGATCGACTAGACTTGTCGGCTTGTTGATTCTGTTAGAACTTGTCTCCTATCCTGAGTCTAGAGGCCGTCAGGAGCAGCCGTTCCGACTTACTCCAGACACCCGGGTCCTGGGAGCAGTGCCGAGGTAAAACCGTGACTTGAGGCAGCAGCCTGTACCGTCCGTGACTCTAGCCAGTGAGTCTTGATGGCTTGGGACTTCCTGCTATCCAGAAGGTGATTCTCAGCGTAGGGGGGGATTTCCCTCCAGTCTGGACACGATCTCTTGGCCAGAATGTAAAACACCACATTGGCCGTGGAAAAGCTTGAGGATGCCTGTGTGCGGATGTATCGCTCAGGACGCCAGTAGCGCGGGTCTCAGCAGGCTCCTCCCACAAATGGAAGTCTTCCATATGTATATCTTATTGTTGTCATAGTCACCTTGGTCTCTTAGGTATTTGTCATGTTTCTTGGTCATGATAACCTCTTTGGCTTCAGCTATACTGTTTTGTAAGATTTTATCATATTGTGCATATTTCAATTCTAAACTGCGTATACTTAGTTCTGTTTGTAACAATTCTATTTCCAAAGATACATTCAACAATAATTTTCTCTTGAACTCAATCAACATATTCATTAAACGGCTTGAACAATCTGTAAGTATTTGGTTCCATGCATTAATAAAGTCCGGATCCTCAACTGGAAAGGTTGGGAATTTGTTTATCCATAAACCTCTTGGTATTATCCCCATCTTTAAATATTTTTGCATGGTCCAAATGTCCCACTTTAAGCGACATTCTTTAATCATTAAGGCCTCTGTCTCCTCAAAAAGTTTTCCAAGGGAGAATTTGGACCGGTCAGTGACAAATAAGTTTTCAATCTCAATTTCATCACCACGTCTGTCCTCCAGACTGGATAATGAGTAATAGCTATTAATAGTCCCCTCCATGTTTTCATTGGCTTCCATGTTAAGGTGGCTTATTGAAAAAACTGGAGCGTCCTGGGAAGACTTGTTGACAGTGCTTACAAATAAGAATCACTGGGATTAGCAGAGAAAGTTCATAGACATAGGAAGTTATAAGCAGCACCTGTCCGTCTAACCACTCAAAATAATGCTCTCATTCCATGAAATTCAGTTCAAATATATATATAAGTATGATAGAGAGGACCCAGTTAGAGGCATATATATATATATACATATATATATATATAAAGGGTACCAGTACTTGATAAACATACACTCACAAACGACTCCTTAAACGTGTTCCCCTTTACATATAGTCCTTAACATTTACTCCCTTGTGTAGTTCAAATAGCTGACAAGAAGCGCTGCATGAAAATGTCACAATACACAAACATAAGGAGATCAAATGTTCTCACCTACATGCTCCGGGGCAAAGATCCGTGCCGGTCCTAAGGGCGGTAAGGCTTGCGTCCTCTGAATACGTCTGCTCCTGGCTGTATTCAGCAAGAAGCCTAACGCCCCTCTTTCAGCATGTCCTCCGAATGTACCACGTGTGAGTCTCACTTGTTACTCCGCTGATCTCCAGTGACGTTTAACATGCAGAATGTATGTAGTAGGCGGGGGCGGAGCCAGGAACCAATGTGCTCCGTGAGTGAAAAACAACAAGTGTGGCCAGCCTCAGGGTTCCAAAGCCACCTCCGTATGTCCGTGCTCTATAGGGAATCCTCAGTCAGTACAAAGAAAGAACAAGAGCACCAGACTGCTGTAAAACGTGAAACTTTATTGCGTCAATTTAAAAAAAAATATAACATGGACAAGCCCGGTGCAACAAAACCGGACAAGATAGACAATGCGGTGTGGGTAGTCACGTACCCCTTGGCTGACGCGTTTCGGCAGTTGCCGTAATCGTAGGTAGTGGGTACCTGTATCCACACCCCTTAAATACCATTTAAAAAGCATTGATAGGTTAAAATAAAACATGTGACCCTTTTCTCCACACCTGTGTGTTAACCACTTAGTCTGCCTGTTTGAAAGGAGTGGAAATTCAATTGGTTTACTACTCTCAAATGTAAACTACCAATGTATGGATGCTAATGCTTACTATCTATTGATACATTAACATTAAAATTTAATATTCAATATTATTAGTAGTATATATACCGGAAAAAGACAGGTGAAGGAATGGGAACAGACCCTATACATTTATTCATGTAGCAAATAAGCTAACTTGTACTTTCAACAAATCACTAAACTTAGATTCCATATGTGTATGCAATTATATCAGTGGTGAAATGTGATAATAAACTAAGGATTTCCTGGAAAAAGTACTATAATTCAATTTCAATGAATTTTCAACATTCATGCCCTAATATTAATCTCTGCTAGCTCCCACTATATCCTTTTTAATTTATATTAGTGATATCAAGTGAGGTGATATCTACATCACCCCAAAAACCTATACACAGTGTTTTAGAACTTATAGTAAAATTTATCTGGTTCCCACTGGAACTACAACAATATTACTGAAAAAAGAAGAATGTTCTAAAATCACCCCAATATATAAAAAACAAGCAAAAATGTAAAGTATAGTACAATGAGTGTTAATCCATAATAATAATAAAGCCTCATGTTGTTTCTTGTATTATCTAGACTAACGCCAGTGGTTTATGAGGTCAAATTCAGAATTGAATCCATAGGGTACTCTAGTGTTAAGCCTATGGATCCAATAGACCACCCTTTTAGACAATAGGATCTCACGATCCCCTCCCCTAGCATCTTTCTTAACTACCTCAATCACAGTCCAGACTAATGACTCTGTTTAACACCTGCATAAGAATTCAGGACCCAATCAGAAGTGGAGTTACAACTATAAAAGGTTACCAGAACCATCTGGAAGTCATCCTCGAAAAAGCCAAGCTGTGATTAGCGAAACGTACGCCAGAGTGTAGTGGTGTCACAAAAGGGGCGGAGCCTTGTTCCTTACCAGACTTACACAGCATTCATTAGACATTGTGATACAGTCTTTTGCTTGCAGCAGTCTAAGATTGGGACAGTCTCATTTCATGCCTTGTGACTTGTTTTTAATAAATTGTTATACTTTTTAACCACTTCTGATTCATACTTTGAAGCTGGAACATTGTTCTTTGCTTTGTCTCCTATTGGGAGCTTCTTGTGCCTGCATATCTAGAGCTTGATTTTGAAGCTCTAGACAATGTGAGTACCGTTTCTGGCTCCTCAGCAATTTTGAACTTCACTATATATGTTTCTTTTTTCCCTGAGGTTTACCTGCTGAGCATTACCACCGTGATTACTTGGGACATTTATCCTTTTTTTAGTGCACTATCACATTTGCTTTTGTATATATATATATATATATAAAATAGTCACAACATCCCAACATGAACTACTGTATTTTGAAAAATAGCCTTATTGAATATAAAGCATTGTATAAGGGACAGTGTACTGTGATTTTATCTTCTTTAATGTATTCCCAGTGAATAATTTTACCTGTTTGAGGGCCAGATAACTGCGATCAAAATAAACTTTTAACGCAGTCAGGTTAGCACACGTATTACAAATAAAAAGTAAAAAGTTAGAGAGCGAGTTAGAGAGCGAGCAAAACTGGATGCTCACTAATTTCAGGACTTAGGATATTGCGACCACGTTAACTTCTCCCCATAAACTCCAATGGAGTACGCTGTTAAAAAAAAACTAACACTTATCGCTCATACGCATTACACTGCGCTAAACCAGAAGCAGTTATGCATATTATATTTTTCAATGTTCTTTTAAATAAATATTTATATATATACAGTATCTCACAAAAGTGAGTACACCCCTCACATTTTTGTAAATATTTTATTATATCTTTTCATGTGACAACATTAAAAAAATGACACTTTGCTACAATGTAAAGTAGTGAGTGTACAGCCTGTATAAGAGTGCAAATTTGCTGTCCCCTCAAAATAACTCAACACACAGCCATTAATGTCTAAACCATTGGCAACAAAAGAGAGTACACCCCTAAGTCGAAATGTCCAAATTGGGCCCAAAGTGTCAATATTTTGTGTGGGCACCATTATTTTCCAGCACTGCCTTAATCCTTTTGGGCATGGAGTTCACCAGAGCTTCACAGGTTGCCACGGGAGTCCTCTTCCACTCCTCCATGACAACATCACAGACCTGGTGGATGTTAGAGACCTTAAGCTCCCCCACCTTCCATTTGAGGATGCCCCACAGATGCACAATAGGGTTTAGGTTTGGAGACATGCTTGGCCAGTCCATCACCTTTACCATCAGCTTTTTTAGCAAGGCTAAAAAAGCTTGTCTTGGAGGTGTATTTGGGGTCTTTATCATGTTGGATTACTGCCCTGCGGCCCAGTCTCTGAAGGGAGGGGATCATGCTCTGCTTCAGTATGTCACAGTACATGTTGGCATTCATGGTTCCCTCAATAAACTGTAGCTCCCCAGTGCCGGCAGCACTCATGCAGGCCCAGAACATGACACTTCCACCACCATGCTTGAGTGTAGACAAGACACACTTGTCTTTGTACTCCTCAACTGGTTCCTGCCACACACGCTTGACACCATCTGAACCAAATAAGTTTATCTTGGTTTCATCGGACCACAGAACATGGTTCCAGTAATCCATGTCCTCAGTCTGCTTGTGTTCAGCAAACTGTTTGCGGGCTTCTTGTGCATTATCTTTAGAAGAGGCTTCCTTATGGGACGACAGCCATGCAGACCAATTTGATGCAGTGTGCGGCGTATGGTCTGAGCACTGACAGGCAGACCCCCCACGCCTTCATCCTCTGCAGCTGGCAGCACTCATACGTCTATTTCCCAAAGATAACTTCTGGATATGACGCTGAGCATGTGCACTCAACTTCTTTGGTCGACCATGGCGAGGCCTGTTCTGAATGGAACCTGTTCTGTGAAACCGCTGCATGGTCTTGCCCACCATGCTGCAGCTCAGTTTCAGGGTCTTGGCAATCTTTTTGTAGCCTAGGCCATCTTTATGTAGAGCAACAATTCTTTTTTCAGATCCTCAGAGAGTTCTTTGCCATGAGGTGCCATGTTGAACTTCCAGTGACCAGTATGAGAGAGTGTGAGAGCGATAATATAAAATTTAACATATCTGCTCCCTATTTAAACCTGAGACCTTGTAACACTAACGAGTCACATGACACCGGGGAGGAAAAAATGGCTAATTGGGCCCAATTTAGACATTTCCACTTAGGGGTGTACTCACTTTTGTTGCCAGCGGTTTAGACATTAATGGCTGTGTTGAGTTATTTTGAGGGGACAGCAAATTTACACTGTTATACAGGCTGTACACTCACTACTTTACATTGTAGCAAAGTGGCATTCTGGGAAATGGTCGACCGGTTGCTTGTGTTTTAATCTGGTTTTTAAACTGGGACTGTTATTCAAATTAAAGGGACAGTCAAGTCAAAAAGAAATGTTCATGATTTAAATAGGGCATGTAATTTTAACCAACTTTCCAATTTACTTTTATTATGAATTTTGCTTTGTTCGCTTGGTATTCTTAGTTGAAAGCAAAACCTAGGAGGTTCATATGCTCATTTCTTAGACCTTGAAGGTCGCCTCTAATCTGAAAGCATTTTGAAAGTTTTTCACCACTAGAGGGCGTTAGTTCATGTGTTTCATATAGATAACATTGAGCTCAGGCACGTGAAGCTCCTAGGAGTCAGCACTGATTGACTAAAAATGCAAGTCGGTCAAAAGAACTGAACTAAGGGGGCAGTTTGCAGAGGCTTAGATACAAGGTAATCACAGAGGTAAAAAGTGTATTATTATAACTGTGTTGGTTATGCAAAACTGGGGAACGGGTCATAAAGGGATTATCTACCATTTTAAACAACAAAAATTCTGGTGTTTACTGTCCCTTTAACGCTTTTTTCAGTGCAAGTATTTCTTTGAAATGCTCAAAGTTTTTGTACTTCACAAGTTGTTTTGAATACTTTTAGCAGCTTTGTATTTGTATTGTGATAATTTTGTTTTATTAAATCAATTATACTTGATCGATTTGTGTTTTTTATTCATCGCTGTTTGTTTTCCACTTCTATTAGTTATATAATGAATTTGTTAACACTTGCCTAGATTACGAGTTTTGCGTTAGAGGCTGTGCGGTGCTAATGAGCAGTTTATGCTCACCGCTCACTTACAGACAGCGCTGGTATTACGGGTTTTTAGAAACCCGGCGTTAACCGCAAAAAAGTGAGCGAAGAGCAAAATTTTGCTCCACATCTCACCTCAATACCAGCGCTGCTTACGCTAGCGGTGAGCTGGTAAAACGTGCTCATGCACAATTTCCCCATAGGAATCAACGCGGAGAGCTAGCTGAAAAAAAACCTAACACCTGCAAAAAAGCAGCGTTTAGCTCCTAACGCAGCCCCATTGATTCCTATGGGGAAATACATTTATGTCTACACCTAACACCCTAACATGAAACCCGAGTCTAAACACCCCTAATCTTACACTTATTAACCCCTAATCTGTTGCCCCCGACATCGCTGACACCTACATTATATTATTAACCCCTAATCTGCCGCTCCGGACACCGCCGCCACCTACATTATATTTATTAACCCCTAATCTGCTGCCCCCAACATCGCCGACACCTACATTATATTCATTAACCCCTAATCTGCCGCCCCCAATGTCGCCGCAACCTAACTACACTTATTAACCCCTAATCTGCTGCCCCCAACGTCGCCGCCACTATTTTAAACATATTAAGCCTTAAACCTAAGTCTAACCCTAACCCTAACAACCCCTAACTTAAATATAATTTAAATAAATCGAAATAAAATTACTATCATTAACTAAATAATTCCTATTTAAAACTAAATACTTACCTATAAAATAAACCCTAAGATAGCTACAATATAACTAATAGTTACATTGTAGCTAGCTTAGGGTTTATTTTTATTTTACAGGCAAGTTTGTATTTATTTTAACTAGGTAGAATAGTTATTAAATAGTTATTAACTATTTAATAACTACCTAGTTAAAATAAAGACAAATATACATGTAAAAAAAAACCTAACCTAAGTTACAATTACACCTAACACTACACTACAATTAAATTAATTACCTAAGCTAAATACAATTAATTATAATTAAATAAAATTATCTAAAGTACAAAAAAAACAAACACTAAATTACAGAAAATAATAAAGAAATTACAAGATTTTTAAACTAATTACACCTAATCTAATCCCCCTAACAAAATAAAAAAGCCCCCCCAAAATAAAAAAACCCTACCCTACACTAAATTACAAATAGCCCTTAAAAGGGCCTTTTGCGGGGAATTGCTCCAGACGGGCAGAAGTCTTCATCCAACCGAGCAGAAGTGGTCCTCCAGACGGGCAGAAGTCTTCATCCATCCGGCGCGGAGCGGGTCTATCTTCAAGACATCCGACGCGGAGCATCCTCTTCTTTCCACGGCCGACGACTGAATGAAGGTTCCTTAAAATGACGTCATCCAAGATGGCGTCCCTTCAATTCCGATTGGCTGATAGAATTCTATCAGCCAATTCGAATTAAGGTAGAAAAAATCCTATTGGCTGATGCAATCAGCCAATAGGATTGAACTGGCATTCTATTGGCTGATTGGAACAGCCAATAGAATGCCAGCCATCCGACGGCGACTGAATAATGAAGGTTCCTTTAAGTGACGTCATCCATGATGGAGTCCCTTCAATTCCGATTGGCTGATAGAATCCTATCAGCCAATCGGAATTAAGGTAGGAAAAATCCTATTGGCTGATTCAATCAGCCAATAGGATTGAATTTCAATCCTATTGGCTGATCCAATCAGCCAATAGGATTGAGCTTGCATTCTATTGGCTGTTGCAATCAGCCAATAGAATGCAAGCTCAATGCTATTGGCTGATTGCATCAGCCAATAGGATTTTTTCTACCTTAATTCCGATTGGCTGATAGAATTCTATCAGCCAATCAGAATTGAAGGGACGCCATCTTGGATGACGTCATTTAAAGGAACCTTCATTCAGTCGTTGGCTGTGGAAAGAAGAGGATGCTCTGCGTCGGATGTCTTGAAGATGGACTCGCTCCGCGCCGGATGGATGAAGATAGAAGATGCCATCTGGATTAAGACGTCTGCCCGTCTGGAGGACTACTTCTGCCCGGTTGGATGAAGACTTCTCCCGGCTTCATTGAGGACTTCGGCCCGGTTGGGTGAAGACGTCTCCCGGTATTTAATAACTATTCTACCTAGTTAAAATAAATACAAAGTTGCCTGTAAAATAAAAATAAACCCTAAGCTAGATACAATGTAACTATTAGTTATATTGTAGCTAGCTAAGGGTTTATTTTATAGGTAAGTATTTAGTTTTAAATAGGAATTATTTAGTTAATTGTAGTAATTTTATTTAGATTTATTGTAATTAGATTTAAGTTTGGGTGGGTTAGGGTTAGACTTAGGTTTAGGGGTTAATACATTTAATATAGTGGCGGCGACGTTGGGGGCGGCAGATTAGGGGTTAATAAATGTAGGTAGGTGGCGGCGATGTTAGGGACGGCAGATTAGGGGTTAATAATATTTAACTAGTGTTTGCGATGCGGGAGTGCGGCGGTTTAGGGGTTAATATATTAATTATAGTGGCGGCGATGTCCGGTTAGGCAGATTAGGGGTTAAAATATTTATTTTAGTGTTTGCGATGTGGGGGGGCCTCAGTTTAGGGGTTAATAGGTAGTTTATGGGTGTTAGTGTACGTTTTAGCATTTAGTGTAAAACTCTTAACTACTGACTTTTAAATGCGGTACGAGGCTTGACAGGAGAGGGTCTACCGCTCACTTTTGGTCAGACTCGTAATACCGGCGCTATGAAAGTCCCATTGAAAATATATGATACACAATTGACGTAAGTGGATTTGCGGTATTTCCGAGTCTGGCCAAAAAAGTGAGCGGTACACCTGTACCTGCAAGACTCGTAATACCAGTGGGCGTTAAAAAGCAGCGTTGGGACCAGCCAATGCTGCTTTTTAACCCTAACGCACAACTCATAATCTAGGCTACTGTATTTTTTATAAAACAGCAGCTTACTAATATAATACCAATTTTATATTATATATAGTTTGATTTATCTGTTCACATCTATTATTTTACTTCTATTAGATATAAAGTGAATTTGTTCACATTATTTAACAGAAAGCAAACATACTAAGTGCACCATGAATACATAGACACTGGGAGGGGCACAACACTGCTTAACTTAAAGGGACATTTAAGTCAAAATTAAACTTTTATGATTCAGATAGAGCATGCAATTTTAAATAACTTTCCAATTTACTTTTATTAACAAAATCTTTTTAAATTTACACTTTTTGAGTCACCAGCTCATACTGAGCATGTCCAAGAATTCACAGAATATACGTATATGCATTTGTGATTGGCTGATGGCTGTCACGTGATACAGGGGCGTGGAAATAGACATAACTTTGACATGTTAGAAAAAAATCTACTACTAAGTTCAGACTAAGTGCTATTGAATTGTCTTTTTATCGAGCATTTGTTGATTATGCAAATCTACTGTATTTACTGAATCAGAATGCAATGAAATGGTGTATCAGCTGAAGTAGATTATTAGCCTATCCATACACAAAGAGTTGAAAGATTATGCAACAAACATGGTGGCACCAATACCAAGCATGGAAGTAACCTGTGGGATAAAGTCAACACAAAATGGCAGTATTTGCCCCTTAAAAAGACACTCTCTAGGGACCTAAGCAGGATTGTCAGGGTGTACAGCGTGAAAGGCTGTGATGAGATTAGGTACATGAACTTGTTGAGCTGGAACACAGGTGCTCTCCACAACAGAGAAACCTTTCCAGTACACTAAGCATTTTAACTGGAATAATAAAATAATTTTTATTAGTGTTATTATGAGTGTAATTATACTTTGTAATGTATTTTGTGCAACTTTTTAGTTGTGCAAAACAGTTAACCAGAGCTAGGAAGTTATGGTAATCATTCTAGCATAAAGCTTGAGCGCAATCATGTTTAATTTCAACTCGTAATATGAGCAGTAAGCCCGATGAGCGCAAACCCCCGCGATGAACCCCTTATCGATTGCGAGCAAACATTTGTGCTCCACTCGTAATCTGGCCCTAAGGCTCTCCAGATTGTTGCAATCCAGTGAAAGTAGTCAAATCACATCTTTAATAAACTGGGTGGACAAGTTCTTGGCTGAGTGTTTGGAGAGTTCTATTATCAAATTTGCTTAGTGCTCGTGTTTTTCTTTGTTGAAGAGATATCTTAATAGGTCTGGAGCAGTACATGACAGAATATAGTGCTGCCATCTAGTTCTCTTGCTAATGTATAATATTGTTGCAAAAATGCTGCCATATAGTTCTGCAGACACGTGCACACTCCTGAAATTACCTTCCTACTTTTCAACAAAGGATAACAAGAAAATTAAGAAAAGTTGATAATAGAAGTAAATTGGAAAGTTGTTTAAAATTGTATGTTCTATCTGAATCGTGAAAGAAAAATGTTGAGTTTTAGTTGACTTTCCTTTCAAATGGAATAATGAGGGAAGTAGTTTTAGCTCTAGGAGTGTGAAAACTGATGGGATTAGGAATCAGCTTTAGTATTTCTGTGCCAGGATGGTAAGATAACTAGATGATGTAAGAGAAGCACAAAGCTTGGCAGGCTGGTCTGGCATAGCGTTCACGGTCAGTCTCCAAATAGATCACATGTTTATGGTCAGGATTGGTAAAGTAGTTTTTGTTTTTTGTAAACGTATGTCATAAGGTTGTTGGTTTCAAGGTCTTGTTGGAATAACACAGCTCATATACCAAGATCAATATGTTACGCACCAATCTCCAGGACAGATTCTAGAGATGGATATGGATGCCATAATCACTATTCCTCGAAGGTGTGCGCACCTTAACGCACAGGTCTTTTGAAAAGGCAAGCATCAATTTCAGGTGAGTATTTAATGCATGTGTTTTTTTTTTTAACTTTTACTTGTTTGAATGGTGGCGGACCAGCGGTAGCGCTAATAGTGCGGGGACATTAGCACAGTGAGAGACAGAGAGTGGCTAAATCCACTTTGGTGACTGGTGTTAGTGCTAGATACCTAACATTTATTTCAAAATGTTCAACTTTTTTTATTGAGGAAACACAGATAAATTACATACGGCTAGATTTAGGGGGCTACTTATCAAGCCGTCTACTTTTCTGGCTTCGCCGGCCCAATACGTCCGCCTAAGCTCGCCTACCTTCGCCGCCGCGGACCTTGAATACGTTCGCCTAAGTTATCAAATAAAGCTGTCAAAAAGCCGCGGGGCGATGAGCAGCGGACTGTGACAGTTATCACTCATCCGATCTCGCTGCCCTTCGGCTTTTTCCCAGCTTTATTGCTAGCCTGTCACTAAGCACTCACACTAAACTACACTGTTCTACCCCCTATACCGGCGCCCCCGGAGGCCCCCGCAACTAAATAAAGTTACTAACCCCTAAACCGCCGCTCCTAGACCCTGCCGCAAGTCTTATAAATGTATTAACCCCTAAACCGCCGCTCCCGGACACCGCTGCCACCTACATTATACCTAGTAACCCCTATCCTGCCCCCCCTATACCGTCGCCCTCTATTATAAAATTATTAACCCCTATCCTGCTGATCCCGCACCTCTCCGCAACTAAATAAATAGTTTAACCCCTAAACCGCCGCTCCATGAACCCGCCGCAACCTATAATAAATTTATTAACCCCTATCCTGCCCCCCACTACGCCGCCGCCACTGTAATAAAATGATTAACCCCTAAACCTAAGTCTAACCCTAACGCCCCCCTAACTTAAATATTAATTAAATAAATCTAAATAAATTAACTCTTATTAACTAACGGCTAGATTTAGAGTTCGGCGGTAAAAGGGCTGTTAACGCTCCGCGGGTTTTTTTCTGGCCGCACCATAAATTTAACTCTGGTATCGAGAGTTAAAACAAATGCTGCGTTAGGCTCCAAAAAAGGAGCGTAGAGCATTTTTACCGCAAATACAACTCTCGATACCAGAGTTGCTTACGGACGCGGCCGGCCTCAAAAAACGTGCTCGTGCACGATTCTCCCATAGGAAACAATGGGGCTGTTTGAGCTGAAAAAAAACCTAACACCTGCAAAAAAGCAGCGTTCAGCTCCTAACGCAGCCCTATTGTTGTCTATGGGGAAACACTTCCTACGTCTGCACCTAACACTCTAACATGTACCCCGAGTCTAAACACCCCTAGCCTTACACTTATTAACCCCTAATCTGCCGCCCCCGCTATCGCTGACCCCTGCATTACACTTTTAACCCCTAATCTGCCGCTCCGTAAACCGCCGCCACCTACGTTATCCCTATGTACCCCTAATCTGCTGCCCTAACATCGCCGACCCCTATGTTATATTTATTAACCCCTAATCTGCCCCCCACAACGTCGCCGACACCTGCCTACACTTATTAACCCCTAATCTGCCGAGCGGACCTGAGCGCTACTATAATAAAGTTATTAACCCCTAATCCGCCTCACTAACCCTATCATAAATAGTATTAACCCCTAATCTGCCCTCCCTAACATCGCCGACACCTACCTTCAATTATTAACCCCTAATCTGCCGACCGGAGCTCACCGCTATTCTAATAAATGTATTAACCCCTAAAGCTAAGTCTAACCCTAACACTAACACCCCCCTAAGTTAAATATAATTTTTATCTAACGAAATAAATTAACTCTTATTAAATAAATGATTCCTATTTAAAGCTAAATACTTACCTGTAAAATAAATCCTAATATAGCTACAATATAAATTACATTTATATTATAGCTATTTTAGGATTAATATTTATTTTACAGGTAACTTTGTATTTATTTTAACCAGGTACAATAGCTATTAAATAGTTAAGAACTATTTAATAGTTACCTAGTTAAAATAATTACAAATTTACCTGTAAAATAAATCCTAACCTAAGTTATAATTAAACCTAACACTACCCTATCAATAAAATAATTAAATAAACTACCTACAATTAACCTAACACTACACTATCAATAAATTAATTAAACACAATTGCTACAAATAAATACAATTAAATAAACTATCTAAAGTACAAAAAATAAAAAAGAACTAAGTTACAGAAAATAAAAAAATATTTACAAACATAAGAAAAATATTACAACAATTTTAAACTAATTACACCTACTCTAAGCCCCCTAATAAAATAACAAAGACCCCCAAAATAAAAAATTCCCTACCCTATTCTAAATTTAAAAAGTTACAAGCTCTTTTACCTTACCAGCCCTGAACAGGGCCCTTTGCGGGGCATGCCCCAAGAAGTTCAGCTCTTTTGCCTGTAAAAGAATAAATACAATACCCCCCCCCCCAACATTACAACCCACCACCCACATACCCCTAATCTAACCCAAACCCCCCTTAAATAAACCTAACACTAAGCCCCTGATGATCTTCCTACCTTGTCTTCACCATGCCAGGTTCACCGATCCGTCCTGGCTCCAAGATCTTCATCCAACCCAAGCGGGGGTTGGCGATCCATAATCCGGTGCTCCAAAGTCTTCCTCCTATCCGGCAAGAAGAGGACATCCGGACCGGCAAACATCTTCTCCAAGCGGCATCTTCTATGTTCTTCCATCCGATGACGACCGGCTCCATCTTGAAGACCTCCAGCGCGGATCCATCCTCTTCTTCCGACGACTAGACGACGAATGACGGTTCCTTTAAGGGACGTCATCCAAGATGGCGTCCCTCGAATTCCGATTGGCTGATAGGATTCTATCAGCCAATCGGAATTAAGGTAGGAATTTTCTGATTGGCTGATGGAATCAGCCAATCAGAATCAAGTTCAATCCGATTGGCTGATCCAATCAGCCAATCAGATTGAGCTCGCATTCTATTGGCTGTTCCGATCAGCCAATAGAATGCGAGCTCAATCTGATTGGCTGATTGGATCAGCCAATCGGATTGAACTTGATTCTGATTGGCTGATTCCATCAGCCAATCAGAAAATTCCTACCTTAATTCCGATTGGCTGATAGAATCCTATCAGCCAATCGGAATTCGAGGGACGCCATCTTGGATGACGTCCCTTAAAGGAACCGTCATTCGTCGTCTAGTCGTCGGAAGAAGAGGATGGATCCGCGCTGGAGGTCTTCAAGATGGAGCCGGTCGTCATCGGATGGAAGAACATAGAAGATGCCGCTTGGAGAAGATGTTTGCCGGTCCGGATGTCCTCTTCTTGCCGGATAGGAGGAAGACTTTGGAGCACCGGATTATGGATCGCCAACCCCCGCTTGGGTTGGATGAAGATCTTGGAGCCAGGACGGATCGGTGAACCTGGCATGGTGAAGACAAGGTAGGAAGATCATCAGGGGCTTAGTGTTAGGTTTATTTAAGGGGGGTTTGGGTTAGATTAGGGGTATGTGGGTGGTGGGTTGTAATGTTGGGGGGGGGGGGTATTGTATTTATTCTTTTACAGGCAAAAGAGCTGAACTTCTTGGGGCATGCCCCGCAAAGGGCCCTGTTCAGGGCTGGTAAGGTAAAAGAGCTTGTAACTTTTTAAATTTAGAATAGGGTAGGGAATTTTTTATTTTGGGGGTCTTTGTTATTTTATTAGGGGGCTTAGAGTAGGTGTAATTAGTTTAAAATTGTTGTAATATTTTTCTTATGTTTGTAAATATTTTTTTATTTTCTGTAACTTAGTTCTTTTTTATTTTTTGTACTTTAGATAGTTTATTTAATTGTATTTATTTGTAGCAATTGTGTTTAATTAATTTATTGATAGTGTAGTGTTAGGTTAATTGTAGGTAATTGTAGGTAGTTTATTTAATTATTTTATTGATAGGGTAGTGTTAGGTTTAATTATATCTTAGGTTAGGATTTATTTTACAGGTAAATTTGTAATTATTTTAACTAGGTAACTATTAAATAGTTCTTAACTATTTAATAGCTATTGTACCTGGTTAAAATAAATACAAAGTTACCTGTAAAATAAATATTAATCCTAAAATAGCTATAATATAAATGTAATTTATATTGTAGCTATATTAGGATTTATTTTACAGGTAAGTATTTAGCTTTAAATAGGAATCATTTATTTAATAAGAGTTAATTTATTTCGTTAGATAAAAATTATATTTAACTTAGGGGGGTGTTAGTGTTAGGGTTAGACTTAGCTTTAGGGGTTAATACATTTATTAGAATAGCGGTGAGCTCCGGTCGGCAGATTAGGGGTTAATAATTGAAGGTAGGTGTCGGCGATGTTAGGGAGGGCAGATTAGGGGTTAATACTATTTATGATAGGGTTAGTGAGGCGGATTAGGGGTTAATAACTTTATTATAGTAGCGCTCAGGTCCGCTCGGCAGATTAGGGGTTAATAAGTGTAGGTAGGTGTCGGCGACGTTGTGGGGGGCAGATTAGGGGTTAATAAATATAACATAGGGGTCGGCGATGTTAGGGGCAGAAGATTAGGGGTACATAGGGATAACGTAGGTGGCGGCGATTTGCGGTCGGAAGATTAGGGGTTAATTATTTTAAGTAGCTTGCGGCGACGTTGTGTGGGGCAAGTTAGGGGTTAATAAATATAATATAGGGGTCGGCGGGGTTAGGGGCAGCAGATTAGGGGTACATAAGTATAACGTAGGTGGCGGTCGGCAGATTAGGGGTTAAAAATTTTCATCGAGTGGCGGCGATGTGGGGGGACCTCGGTTTAGGGGTACATAGGTAGTTTATGGGTGTTAGTGTAGTTTAGGGTACAGTAGTTAAGAGCTTTATGAACCGGCGTTAGCCAGAAAGCTCTTAACTCCTGCTTTTTTCAGGCGGCTGGAATCTTGTCGTTAGAGCTCTAACGCTCACTTCAGAAACGACTCTAAATACCAGCGTTAGAAAGATCCCATTGAAAAGATAGGCTACGCAAATGGCGTAGGGGGATCTGCGGTATGGAAAAGTCGCGGCTGTAAAGTGAGCGTTAGACCCTTTAATCACTGACTCCAAATACCAGCGGGCGGCCAAAACCAGCGTTAGGAGCCTCTAACGCTGGTTTTGACGGCTACCGCCGAACTCTAAATCTAGGCCTAAATGAATCCTATTTAAAACTAAATACTTACTTATAAAATAAACCCTAATATAGCTACAATATAAATAATAATTATATTCTAGCTATCTTAGGATTTATATTTATTTTACAGGTACCTTTCAATTTATTTTAACCATGTACAATAACTATTAAATAGTTATTAACTATTTAATAGCTTACCTAGCTAAAATAAAGAGAAATGTACCTGTGAAATAAATCCTAACCTAAGTTACAATTACACCTAACACTACACTATACTTTAATAAATTATTCCTATTTAAAAATAAATACTTACCTGTAAAATAAACCCTAAGATAGCTACAATGTAATTAATAATTATATTATAGCTATCTTAGGATTTATATTTATTTTACAGGTAACTTTGTATTTATTTTAGCTAGTTAGAATAGTTATTAAATAGTTATTAACTATTTAATAACTACCTAGCTAAAAGAAATACAAAATTACCTGTAAAATAAATCCTAACTTAAGTTACAATTAAACCTAATACTACACTATCATTGCATTAATTAAATAAATTAACTACAAATAACTACAATGAAATACAATTACATAAACTAACTAAAGTACAAAAAATAAAAAAAGCTAAGTTACAAAAAAATAAAAAATTAAGTTACAAACATGTTAAAAATATTACTACAATTTTAAGCTACTTACACCTAATCTAAGCCCCCTAATAAAATAACAAACCCCCCCAAAATAAAAAAAATCCCTACCCTATTCTAAATTACATAAATTTCAAAGCTCTTTTACCTTACCAGCCCTTAAAAGGGCCATTTGTGGGGGCATGCCCCAAAAAGTTCAGCTCTTTTGCCTGTAAAATAAAAATACAACCCCCCCCCAACATTAAAACCCACCACCCACATACCCCTAATCTAACCCAAACCCCCCTTACAAAAACCTAACACTAATCCCCTGAAGATCATCCTACCTTGAGTCGTCTTCACTCAGCCGAGCCACCGATGGAACTGAAGAGGACATCCGGAGCGGAAGAAGTTAATCCTCCAAGCGGCGCTGAAGAAATCTTCCATCCGATGAAGTCATCATCCAGGCGGCGCTGAAGAAGTCTTCGATCCGGCCGATGTCATCTTCAAAGAGGCGCTGAAGAGGTCTTCTATCCGGGCGAAGTCATCTTCCAAGCCGGGTCTTCAATCTTCCTTCCGCCGACGCGGAACCACCTTCTTCACCGACGGACTACGACGAATGACGGCTCCTTTAAGGGACGTCATCCAAGATGGCGTCCCCTCAATTCCGATTGGCTGATAGGATTCTATCAGCCAATCGGAATTAAGGTAGGAAAATCTGATTGGCTGATGGAATCAGCCAATCAGATTGAGCTCGCATTCTATTGGCTGTTCCGATCAGCCAATAGAATGCGAGCTCAATCTGATTGGCTGATTGGATCAGCCAATCGGATTGAACTTGAATCTGATTGGCTGATTCCATCAGCCAATCAGATTTTCCTACCTTAATTCCGATTGGCTGATAGAATCCTATCAGCCAATCGGAATTGAGGGGACACCATCTTGGATGACGTCCCTTAAAGGAGCCGTCATTCGTCGTAGTCCGTCGGTGAAGAAGGTGGTTCCGCGTCGGCGGAAGGAAGATTGAAGACCCGGCTTGGAAGATGACTTCGCCCGGATAGAAGACCTCTTCAGCGCCTCTTTGAAGATGACATCGGCCGGATCGAAGACTTCTTCAGCGCCGCCTGGATGATGACTTCATCGGATGGAAGATTTCTTCAGCGCCGCTTGGAGGATTAACTTCTTCCGCTCCGGATGTCCTCTTCAGTTCCATCGGTGGCTCGGCTGAGTGAAGACGACTCAAGGTAGGATGATCTTCAGGGGATTAGTGTTAGGTTTTTGTAAGGGGGGTTTGGGTTAGATTAGGGGTATGTGGGTGGTGGGTTTTAATGTTGGGGGGGGGTTGTATTTTTATTTTACAGGCAAAAGAGCTGAACTTTTTGGGGCATGCCCCCACAAATGGCCCTTTTAAGGGCTGGTAAGGTAAAAGAGCTTTGAAATTTATGTAATTTAGAATAGGGTAGGGATTTTTTTTATTTTGGGGGGGTTTGTTATTTTATTAGGGGGCTTAGATTAGGTGTAAGTAGCTTAAAATTGTTGTAATATTTTTAACATGTTTGTAACTTAATTTTTTATTTTTTGTAACTTAGCTTTTTTTATTTTTTGTACTTTAGTTAGTTTATGTAATTGTATTTCATTGTAGTTCTTTGTAGGTAGTTTATTTAGTTAATTTAATGATAGTGTAGTATTAGGTTTAATTGTAACTTAAGTTAGGATTTATTTTACAGGTAATTTTGTATTTCTTTTAGCTAGGTAGTTATTAAATAGTTAATAACTATTTAATAACTATTCTAACTAGCTAAAATAAATACAAAGTTACCTGTAAAATAAATATAAATCCTAAGATAGCTATAATATAATTATTAATTACATTGTAGCTATCTTAGGGTTTATTTTACAGGTAAGTATTTATTTTTAAATAGGAATAATTTATTAAAGTATAGTGTAGTGTTAGGTGTAATTGTAACTTAGGTTAGGATTTATTTCACAGGTACATTTCTCTTTATTTTAGCTAGGTAAGCTATTAAATAGTTAATAACTATTTAATAGCTATTGTACATGGTTAAAATAAATTGAAAGGTACCTGTAAAATAAAAATAAATCCTAAGATAGCTAGAATATAATTATTATTTATATTGTAGCTATATTAGGGTTTATTTTAAAGGTAAGTATTTAGTTTTAAATAGGATTCATTTAGTTAATAAGAGTTAATTTATTTAGATTTATTTAATTAATATTTAAGTTAGGGGGCGTTAGGGTTAGGGTTAGGTTTAGGGGTTAATCATTTTATTACAGTGGCGGCGGCGTAGTGGGGGGCAGGATAGGGGTTAATAAATTTATTATAGGTGGCGACGGTGTAGGGGGGGCAGATTAGGGGTTAATAAATGTATTATAGGTGGCGACGGTGTAGGGGGGGCAGGATAGGGGTTAATACATTTAATATAGGTTGCGGCGGGTTCAGGGAGCGGCGGGTTAGGGGTTAATACATTTATTATAGTTGCGGTGGGCTCCGGGAGCGGCGGTTTAGGGGTTAATATGTATAGAGTAGCTTGCGGTGGGCTCCGGGAGCGGCGGTTTAGGGGGTAATAACTTTATTTAGTTGCGGCGGTGTAGGGGGGACAGATTAGTGGTGTTTAGACTCGGGGTACATGTTAGGGTGTTAGGTGTAGACAGCTCCCATAGAAATCAATGGGATGTCTGTCAGCAGCGAACTTGTACTTTCGCTATGGTCAGACTCCCATTGATTCCTATGGGATCCGCCGCCTCCAGGCTGGCGCTTTGAAAACCAGGTACGCTGGGCCGTAAAAGTGCCGAGCGTACCTGCTAGTTTTTTGATAGCTAGCAAAAGTAGTGAGAATGTGCCGCACTTGTGTGCGGAACATCTGGAGTGACGTAAGAATCGATCTGTGTCGGACTGAGTCCGGCGGATCGAAGCTGACGTCACAAAATTCTACTTTTGCCGGTCTCGAGCCTTTGATAACTAAGGCGTATCAGCCTCGCCACAAATACGCTGCGGAATACGCAGCGTATTTGAGGTTGACGGCTTGATAACTACCCCCCTTAGAGTTTTGTCGGTAACGACCCGAAAAGCTAACGCTGGCTTTTTCTGGCCGCACCATAAAAATAACTCTGGTATTGAGAGTCCACATAAAGGCTGCGTTAGGCTCCAAAAAAGGAGCGTAGAGCATATTTAACGCAGCTTCAACTCTCGATACCAGAGTTGCTTACGCAAGCGGCCAGCCTCAAAACCGTGCTCGTGCACGATTCCCCCATAGGAAACAATGGGGCATTTTGAGCTGAAAAAAAACCTAACACCTGCAAAAAAGCTGCGTTCAGCTCCTAACGCAGCACCATTGTTTCCTATGGGGAAACACTTCCTACGTCTGCACCTAACACTCTAACATGTACCCCGAGTCTAAACACCCCTAACCTTACACTTATTAACCCCTAATCTGCCGCCCCCGCTATCGCTGACCCCTGCATATTATTATTAACCCCTAATCTGCCGCTTCGTAAACCGCCGCTACTTACATTATCCCTATGTACCCCTAATCTGCTGCCCTAACATCGCCGACCCCTATATTATATTTATTAACCCCTAATCTGCCCCCCACAACGTTGCCTCCACCTGCCTACACTTATTAACCCCTAATCTGCCGAGCGGACCGCACCGCTATTATTATAAAGTTATTAACCCCTAATCCGCCTCACTAACCCTATAATAAATAGTATTAACCCCTAATCTGCCCTCCCTAACATCGCCGACACCTAACTTCAATTATTAACCCCTAATCTGCCGACTTGAGCTCACCACTATTCTAATAAATGTATTAACCCCTAAAGCTAAGTCTAACCCTAACACTAACACCCCCCTAAATTAAATATAATTTTAATCTAACGAAATTAATTAACTCTTATTAAATAAATTATTCCTATTTAAAGCTAAATACTTACCTGTAAAATAAATCCTAATATAGCTACAATATAAATTATAATTATATTATAGCTATTTTAGGATTAATATTTATTTTACAGGTAACTTTGTATTTATTTTAACTAGGTACAATAGCTATTAAATAGTTAAGAACTATTTAACCTAAGTTACAATTAAACCTAACACTACACTATCAATAAATTAATTAAATAAAATACCTACAATTCCTACAATTAAACCTAACACTACACTATCAATAAATTAATGAAATACAATACCTACAAATAACTACAATGAAATAAACTAACTAAAGTACAAAAAATAAAAAAGAACTAAGTTACAAAAAATAAAAAAATATTTACAAACATAAGAAAAATATTACAACAATTTTAAACTAATTACACCTACTCTAAGCCCCCTAATAAAATAACAAAGCCCCCCAAAATAAAAAAATGCCCTACCCTATTCTAGATTACTAAAGTTCAAAGCTCTTTTACCTTACCAGCCCTGAACAGGGCCCTTTGCGGGGCATGCCCCAAGAAGTTCAGCTCTTTTGCCTGTAAAAAAAAACATACAATACCCCCCCCCAACATTACAACCCACCACCCACATACCCCTAATCTAACCCAAACCCCCCTTAAATAAACCTAACACTAAGCCCCTGAAGATCTCCCTACCTTGTCTTCACCTCACCGGGTTCAGCGATCGGTCCAGAAGAGGGTCCGAAGTCTTGATCCAAGCGGAGCAAGAAGAGGTCCTCCATCCGGTTGAAGTCTTCATCCAAGCGGGATCTTCTATCGTCATCCATCCGGAGCGGAGCGGCAGGATCCTGAAGACCTCCGACGCGGAACATCCATCCTGGCCGACGACTGAACGACGAATGACGGTTCCTTTAAATGACGTCATCCAAGATGGCGTCCCTCGAATTCCGATTGGCTGATAGGATTCTATCAGCCAATCGGAATTAAGGTAGGAATATTCTGATTGGCTGATGGAATCAGCCAATCAGAATCAAGTTCAATCCGATTGGCTGATCCAATCAGCCAATCGGATTGAACTTGATTCTGATTGGCTGATTCCATCAGCCAATCAGAATATTCCTACCTTAATTCCGATTGGCTGATAGAATCCTATCAGCCAATCGGAATTCGAGGGACGCCATCTTGGATGACGTCATTTAAAGGAACCGTCATTCGTCGTTCAGTCGTCGGCCAGGATGGATGTTCCGCGTCGGAGGTCTTCAGGATCCTGCCGCTCCACTCCGGATGGATGACGATAGAAGATCCCGCTTGGATGAAGACTTCAATCGGATGGAAGACCTCTTCTGCCCCGCTTGGATGAAGACTTCTACCGGATGGAGGACCTCTTCTTGCTCCGCTTGGATCAAGACTTCGGACCCTCTTCTGGACCGATCGCTGAACCCGGTGAGGTGAAGACAAGGTAGGGAGATCTTCAGGGGCTTAGTGTTAGGTTTATTTAAGGGGGGTTTGGGTTAGATTAGGGGTATGTGGGAGGTGGGTTGTAATGTTGGGGGGGGTATTGTATGTTTTTTTTTACAGGCAAAAGAGCTGAACTTCTTGGGGCATGCCCCGCAAAGGGCCCTGTTCAGGGCTGGTAAGGTAAAAGAGCTTTGAACTTTAGTAATCTAGAATAGGATAGGGCATTTTTTTATTTTGGGGGGCTTTGTTATTTTATTAGGGGGCTTAGAGTAGGTGTAATTAGTTTAAAATTGTTGTAATATTTTTCTTATGTTTGTAAATATTTTTTTATTTTTTGCAACTTAGTTCTTTTTTATTTTTTGTACTTTAGTTAGTTTATTTCATTGTAGTTATTTGTAGGTATTGTATTTAATTAATTTATTGATAGTGTAGTGTTAGGTTTAATTGTAGGTAATTGTAGGTATTTTATTTAATTCATTTATTGATAGTGTAGTGTTAGGTTTAATTGTAGGTAATTGTAGGTATTTTATTTAATTCATTTATTGATAGTGTAGTGTTAGGTTTAATTGTAACTTAGGTTAGGATTTATTTTACAGGTAAATTTGTAATTATTTTAACTATTTTAGCTATTAAATAGATCTTAACTATTTAATAGCTATTGTACCTGGTTAAAATAAATACAAAGTTACCTGTAAAATAAATATTAATCCTAAAATAGCTATAATATAATTATAATTTATATTGTAGCTATATTAGGATTTATTTTACAGGTAAGTATTTAGCTTTAAATAGGAATAATTTATTTAATAAGAGTTAATTAATTTCGTTAGATTAAAATTATATTTAATTTAGGGGGGTGTTAGTGTTAGGGTTAGACTTAGCTTTAGGGGTTAATACATTTATTAGAATAGCGGTGAGCTCCAGTCGGCAGATTAGGGGTTAATAATTGAAGTTAGGTGTTGGCGATGTTAGGGAGGGCAGATTAGGGGTTAATACTATTTATTATAGGGTTAGTGAGGCAGATTAGGGGTTAATAACTTTATAATAATAGCGGTGCGGTCCACTCGGCAGATTAGGGGTTAATAAGTGTAGGCAGGTGGAGGCGACGTTGAGGGGGGCAGATTAGGGGTTAATAAATATAATATAGGGGTCGGCGGTGTTAGGGGCAGCAGATTAGGGGTACATAGCTATAATGTAGGTGGCGGCGCTTTGCGGTCGGCAGATTAGGGGTTAATTATTGTAGGTAGCTGGCTGCGACGTTGTGGGGGGCAGGTTAGGGGTTAATAAATATAATATAGGGGTCGGCGGTGTTAGGGGCAGCAGATTAGGGGTACATAAGTATAACGTAGGTGGCGGTCGGCAGATTAGGGGTTAAAAATTTTTTATCGAGTGGCGGCGATGTGGGGGGACCTCGGTTTAGGGGTACATAGGTAGTTTATGGGTGTTAGTGTACTTTAGAGTACAGTAGTTAAGAGCTTTATGAACCGGCGTTAGCCCAGAAAGCTCTTAACTACTGACTTTTTTCTGCGGCTGGAGTTTTGTCGTTAGATTTCTAACGCTCACTTCAGCCACGACTCTAAATACCGGAGTTATAAAAATCCCATTGAAAAGATAGGATACGCAATTGACGTAAGGGGATCTGCGGTATGGAAAAGTCGCGGCTGAAAAGTGAGCGTTAGACCCTTTTTTGAGTGACTCCAAATACCGGAGGTAGCCTAAAACCAGCATTAGGAGCGTCTAACGCTGGTTTTCACGGCTACCGCCAAACTCCAAATCTAGGCCATAGGTTATTAATGCTTGAGTATACAAAAAGTACAATGTAATACACATCCCCAATAAAAAAACAGTAAGTAGGAGTCAGTCATTTGTAACCTTTCTAAATATATATGCCCATGTGTTGCACAGAATGATAACTTACCTAAAATATAATCATGAATACAGTAAGTGAAAAGAAGGTGAATAATGTTTGCCTGTATCAAGTTTTAAAGGTATGAGTACAAACAAAACTTGTATTGACATCCTACTATATCAGAATTGCTCCTCAATTTTATTAATTTTAACTAAAAAAAACTGACATACAGTGGGGCAAAAAAGTATCTAGTTAGCCACCAATTGTGCAAGTTCTCCCACTTAAGAAGATGAGAGAGGCCTGTAATTTTCATCATAGGTATTCCTCAACTATGAGAGACAAAATGTGGAAACAAATCCAGACAATCACATTGTCTGATTTGGAAATAATTTATATGCAAATTATGGTGGAAAATAAGTATTTGGTCAATATCAAACGTTCATCTCAATACTTTGCTATATATCTTTTCTTGGCAATGACAGAGGTCAAACGTTTTCTGTAAGTCTTCATAAGGTTGTCACACACTGTTGCTGGTATGTTGGCCCATTCCTGCATGCAGATCTCCTCTAGAGCAGTGATGTTTTGGGGCTGTCGCTGGGCAACACGGACTTTCAACTCCCTCCAAAGGTTTTCTATGGGGTTGAGATCTGGAGACTGGCTAGGCCACTCCAGGACCTTGAAATGCTTCTTATGAAGCCATTCCTTCGTTGCCCGGGCAGTGTCTTTGGGATCATTGTCATGCTGAAAGACCCAGCCACGTTTAATCTTCAATGCCCATGCTGATGGAAGGAGGTTTGCACTCAAAATCTCACGATACATGGCCCCATTCATTCTTTCATGTACACGGATCAGTTGTCCTGTTCCCTTTGCAGAGAAACAGCCCCAAAGCATGATGTTGCCACCCCCATGCTTCACAGTAGGTATGGTGCTCTTTGGTTGCAACTCAGCATTCTCTCTCCTCCAAACACGACGAGTTGTGTTTCTACCAAACAGTTCTACTTTGGTTTCATCTGACCATATGACATTCTCCCAATCCGCTTCTGTATCATCCAAATGCTCTCTAGCATACTTCAGACGGGCCTGGACATGTACCAAGCTGCTTGCCTATTGCAGATTCAGTCTTCCCAGCCTGGTGCAGGTCTACAATTTTGTTTCTGGTGGTGGCTTCGACAGCTCTTTGGTCTTCACCATAGTGGAGTTTGGAGTGTGACTGTTTGAGGTTGTGGACAGGTGTCTTTTATACTGATAACAAGTTCAAACAGGTGCCATTAATACAAGTAAAGAGTGGAGGACAGAGGAGCCTCTTAAAGAAGAAGATACAGGTCTGTGAGAGCCAGAAATCTTGCTTGTTTGTAGGTGACCAAATACTTATTTTCCACCATAATGTGCAAATAAATTCTTTCCAAATCAGACAATGTGATTGTCTGGATTTGTTTCCACATTTTGTCTCTCATAGTTGAGGTATACCTATGATGAAAATTACAGGCCTCTCTCATCTTCTTAAGTGGGAGAACATGCACAATTGGTGGCTGACTAAATACTTTTTTGCCCCACTGTATCAGAGTATTAACGGCATACAATACTTTAAACATGCCACATTTCACACAATCTATCCCACATGTAAAAATTTGCAGGATTGTAGCAGTTTGCTAAAACTCAAAATTAACTAAAGTATGAGACTCAGATCTCACTAATCTGCATTTGGAGAACTTGGGATTTAACAATACAGACTACATATGATTGTCTGGAATACTACTAGAAAGCTTAAATACAACCAAGATAGATTAAAATAAAAACAAAAAACAAAACTGTAAACAAAAATGCACTAGTGTGTTGTGACGGTGGGATATTGCTCTATCAGACCAATCCTGACCAGTAGCCTTCTTATCCCGGCATCAAGTGGAAAGATAAAGAAAAATCCCAGGATTACCAACGGGCAAGGCAAAAGAGTAGGTCACAAGGCAAGCAGGATTCAGCAACAAGTAATCAGACAGCATAAACAACACCCTAGGCAAAATAATAAACCTGCTCAACAAGAGATTCAGGGGATTCAGTGGACTGAGAAAACAGATGAGAAAGGGCATCTCCTTTTATTCCTTGGTTCCAGGAAGAAAAGAGACCACAACATTAAAACAAAAGAAAAATAGAGCCCACCTGGCCTGTCTAGGATTGAGTCGATGGGCAGTCTCTAAACAGATCAGGTTCTTATGGTCAGTTAGGATCTGAATTGGAGTACCATTACCCTCTAGCCAATGTCACAATTCTGTGAGGGTCATCTTAATGTCTAAAAGTTCATGATTTCCAACATCGTAATTCCTCTTGGCAGGGGAAAATTGTCTGGAGAAGAAAGCCACTGGGTGCATTTTGGACTTCTAGAGCAGTGCTTTCCAAATTGTGTGCTGCGACACATTCGTGTGTCTGCGGCAGTGTGTAGGTGTGTTGCGTGAAATGCAGAACATTTTGCGGAAGGTCACCGTGGAGCTCTTTTATTCATGTCTGCTTCCCTTGGTACCTCCCCCAGAACTTCCTAATGCTAGTATGACTAGAAGTGTTGAAGCAGTAGGGCGCAAATGTTTCTACTTTGGAAAGTGTATGTCTTGCCCTGGAAGACTTGGGGCACCAGGAAGCAAATCTATCTTGCAGTCATAGGGATGATGAGTTTATCAGCTCCCTTCTTTTCAAACACATCAGCATAGTCAGCATAAATTGAAGGAAGAGATGGAGAGGTTTGCATAGTGGCTACAGGAGTGTGATAAATAGGCGTGTGCCAGGGCCTAAAATTCTATGGCAAATTGTGCCATTTGCCGAGTGTTCTGGCAAAGATCAAGGAGAGAGGATTCAGCAGCAGCAGTAAAGCCAGGGATTCCAAATATAGAAGTCAGTGCCGAAATAAAGGAGTCTGCATCACTTAATACTTTAGCGTTCTTTTCAATTAAAGGTGAAACCCAAGCTAATGCCTTTTCTTTGAGCAACGAAATAATGAAAGTGACCTTTGCCTTCTGGTAATGTAGCCTACACTGATTGAGAAACCCTCTGCAATCTGTGTATCCATCATATTTATCAGGCAGTGGAATTTGGGGTGTGGTAGTAGGTGCAGAGGAGGGAAGTGTGACTGTAGCAGTAGTAGCAGGTTCAGTAGAATCAGAGGAACTGGGTCAGCTTGCACCAAGAGAGGCAAGCATAGTAGTGATAGTCTCCAATTTGGAATCCAGGCTCTGAAGGTCGGTGGCATGAGCTCCCAGCATTTGTCCCTGAAGGGAGATGGCTCTTGCTACCTCATTTGAGTCCATGGCCCAAGTATAATGTTATGTTCATGTGATATTTCTCTATCAGACCAATCCTAGCCAGTAGTCTTCTTATCCCGGTGTCAAGTGGGAAGATAAAGAAAAATCCCAGGACTAAAGATAAAGGGATATTAAACCCAAATTTTGTCTTTCATGATTCAGACAGAGGGGCCCATTTATCAAGCTCCAGATGGAGCTTGAAGGCCTATGTTTCTGGCGAGCCTGCTGGCTCACCAGAAACACCAGTTATGAAGCAGCGGTCTCTGAGCAGGCGGACAGACATCGCTGCAATTCAACCCAATCGAGTACGATTGGGTTGACTCGCCAGAAACACCAGTTATCAAGCAGCGGTCTAAAGACAAGAGCTGCTGGTGCAATGCTGAATACGGAGAGCGTATTGCTCTCCGCATTCAGCAAAGCCTTTGTTAAATAGGGGACAGAGAATCCAATTTTAAGCAACTTTCTAATTTACTCCTATTATCAATTTTTCTTTGTTCTCTTCGTATCTTTATTAGAAAAGCAGGGATGTAAGCTTAGGAGACAGCCAATTTTTGGTTCGGGACACTGGGTAGCATTTGATGATTGGTGGTTACATTTAGCCACCATTCAGCAAGCGCTACTCAGGTGCTAAACCAAAAATGGCTTCATGTTGCCTCTTAGCTACAAATGTTTTGTGATCAGAGGGCTTGATTTGGTAATGAGACAAATAGATTTGGGGAGCACTTTCTAAGTTTAAAAAGAGTCTCAAAAATTGTATAGTAACAAAAATAAACTTCAGTGCATACAAATCGAGGAATTATAATAAGGATATGTTGGGGAGTCCAACCGAAAGTGGAAAAAATTGTTGGTAAAAATGTCCCAAAAATACTTGATTGTAGTGAACTTCATATACCTTACAGGGAAGAAGAGAAAAAGAGTACAATTGTGAATAAAACCAAACACATTTTTACCCGCTCTTTTTTCCACTTAGCTTGGGCTGCCCAACATATCCTTATTATAATTTGTATGCATTGTTTATTTTTGTTATTAGTAATAAAAAAACATAATTTATGCTTACCTGATAAATTCCTTTCTTCTGTAGTGTGATCAGTCCACGGGTCATCATTACTTCTGGGATATTACTCCTCCCCAACAGGAAGTGCAAGAGGATTCACCCAGCAGAGCTGCATATAGCTCCTCCCCTCTACGTCACTCCCAGTCATTCGACCAAGGACCAACGAGAAAGGAGAAGCCAAGGGTGTAGTGGTGACTGGAGTATGACTTAAAAAATATTTACCTGCCTTAAAAACAGGGCGGGCCGTGGACTGATCACACTACAGAAGAAAGGAATTTATCAGGTAAGCATAAATTATGTTTTCTTCTGTTAAGTGTGATCAGTCCACGGGTCATCATTACTTCTGGGATACCAATACCAAAGCAAAAGTACACGGATGACGGGAGGGATAGGCAGGCTCTTTATACAGAAGGAACCACTGCCTGAAGAACCTTTCTCCCAAAAATAGCCTCCGAGGAAGCAAAAGTGTCAAATTTGTAAAATTTGGAAAAAGTATGAAGCGAAGACCAAGTTGCAGCCTTGCAAATCTGCTCAACAGAGGCCTCATTTTTGAAGGCCCAAGTGGAAGCCACAGCTCTAGTAGAATGAGCTGTAATTCTTTCAGGAGGCTGCTGTCCAGCAGTCTCATAAGCTAAACAAATTATACTACGAAGCCAAAAAGAAAGAGAGGTAGCAGAAGCCTTTTGACCTCTCCTCTGACCAGAGTAAACGTCAAACAGAGAAGACGTTTGTCGAAATTCCTTAGTTGCCTGTAAGTAAAATTTTAGAGCACGGACTACGTCCAGGTTGTGCAGTAGACGTTCCTTCTTCGAAGAAGGATTTGGGCACAAAGAAGGAACAACAATCTCTTGATTGATATTCCTGTTAGTGACTACCTTAGGTAAGAACCCAGGTTTAGTATGCAGAACTACCTTATCCGAATGAAAAATCAAATAAGGAGAATCACAATGTAAGGCTGATAATTCAGAGACTCTTCGAGCCGAGGAAATAGCCATTAAAAATAGAACTTTCCAAGATAACAACTTTATATCAATGGAATGAAGGGGTTCAAACGGAACGCCCTGTAAAACATTAAGAACAAGGTTTAAACTCCATGGTGGAGCAACAGTTTTAAACACAGGCTTAATCCTGGCCAAAGCCTGACAAAAAGCTTGGACGTCAGGAACTTCTGACAGACGTTTGTGTAACAGAATGGACAGAGCTGAGATCTGTCCCTTTAATGAACTAGCAGATAAACCCTTTTCTAAACCTTCTTGTAGAAAAGACAATATCCTAGGAATCCTAACCTTACTCCAAGAGTAACCTTTGGATTCACACCAATATAGGTATTTACGCCATATCTTATGGTAAATCCTTCTGGTAACAGGCTTCCTAGCCTGTATTAAGGTATCAATAACTGACTCAGAAAACCCACGTCTTGATAAAATCAAGCGTTCAATTTCCAAGCAGTCAGCTTCAGAGAAGTTAGATTTTGATGTTTGAAAGGACCCTGTATCAGAAGGTCCTGTTTCAGAGGTAGAGACCAAGGTGGACAGGATGACATGTCCACCAGGTCTGCATACCAAGTCCTGCGTGGCCATGCAGGTGCTATTAGAATCACTGATGCTCTCTCCTGTTTGATTCTGGCAATCAATCGAGGAAGCATCGGGAAGGGTGGAAACACGTAAGTCATCCTGAAGTCCCAAGGTGCTGTCAGGGCATCTATCAGGACTGCTCCTGGATCCCTGGATCTGGACCCGTAACGAGGAAGCTTGGCGTTCTGTCGAGACGCCATGAGATCTATCTCTGGTTTGCCCCAACGTCGAAGTATTTGGGCAAAGACCTCCGGATGAAGTTCCCACTCCCCCGGATGAAAAGTCTGACGACTTAAGAAATCCGCCTCCCAGTTCTCCACTCCCGGGATGTGGATTGCTGACAGGTGGCAAGAGTGAGACTCTGCCCAGCGGATTATCTTTGATACTTCCATCATTGCTAGGGAGCTTCTTGTCCCTCCCTGATGGTTGATGTAAGCTACAGTCGTGATGTTGTCCGACTGAAACCTGATGAACCCCCGAGTTGTCAACTGGGGCCAAGCCAGGAGTGCATTGAGAACTGCTCTCAATTCCAGAATGTTTATTGGCAGGAGACTCTCCTCCTGACTCCATTGTCCCTGAGCCTTCAGAGAATTCCAGACGGCACCCCAACCTAGAAGGCTGGCGTCTGTTGTTACAATTGTCCAGTCTGGTCTGCTGAATGGCATCCCCCTGGACAGATGTGGCCGAGAAAGCCACCATAGAAGAGAATTTCTGGTCTCTTGATCCAGATTCAGAGAAGGGGACAAGTCTGAGTAATCCCCATTCCACTGACTTAGCATGCACAGTTGCAGTGGTCTGAGGTGTAAGCGTGCAAAGGGTACTATGTCCATTGCCGCTACCATTAAGCCGATTACCTCCATGCATTGAGCCACTGACGGGTGTTGAATGGAATGAAGGGTGCGGCAAGCACTTTGAAGTCTTGTTAGCCTGTCCTCTGTCAGGTAAATCTTCATTTCTACAGAATCTATAAGAGTCCCCAGGAAGGGAACTCTTGTGAGTGGAACGAGTGAACTTTTCTTTTCGTTCACCTTCCATCCATGTGACCTTAGAAATGCCAGTACTAACTCTGTATGAAACTTGGCAGTTTGAAAGCTTGAAGCTTGTATCAGAATGTCGTCTAGGTATGGAGCTACCGAGATTCCCCGCGGTCTTAGTACCGCCAGAAGAGCACCCAGAACCTTTGTGAAGATTCTTGGAGCTGTAGCCAATCCGAATGGAAGAGCCACAAACTGGTAATGCCTGTCTAGGAAGGCAAACCTTAGGTACCGGTAATGATCTTTGTGAATCGGTATGTGAAGGTAAGCATCTTTTAAATCTACAGTGGTCATGTACTGACCCTCTTGGATCATAGGTAAAATTGTCCGAATAGTCTCCATCTTGAACGATGGAACTCTTAGGAATTTGTTTAGGATCTTTAAGTCCAGGATTGGTCTGAAAGTTCCCTCTTTTTTGGGAACCACAAACAGATTTGAGTAAAACCCTTGTCCCTGTTCCGACCGTGGAACTGGATGGATTACTCCCATTAACAAGAGCTCTTGTACGCAGCGTAGAAACGCCTCTTTCTTTGTCTGGATTGTTGACAACCTTGACAGATGAAATCTCTCTCTTGGAGGAGAGTATTTGTAGTCCAGAAGGTATCCCTGAGATATTATCTCTAGCGCCCAGGGATCCTGGACATCTCTTGCCCAAGCCTGGGCGAAGAGAGAAAGTCTGCCCCCCACTAGATCCGATCCCGGATCAGGGGCCCTCAATTCATGCTGTTTTAGGGGCAGCAGCAGGTTTCCTGGCCTGCTTGCCCTTGTTCCAAGACTGGTTAGGTCTCCAGTTTTGTCTGTAGCGAGCAACAGATCCTTCTTGCTTTGGGGCAGAGGAAGTTGATGCTGCTCCTGCTTTGAAATTCCGAAAGGAACGAAAATTAGACTGTTTGGCCTTAGGTTTGGCCCTGTCTTGAGGCAGGGCGTGGCCTTTACCTCCTGTAATGTCAGCGATAATTTCTTTCAAACCAGGCCCAAATAAGGACTGCCCTTTAAAAGCTATATTAAGTAATTTAGACTTAGAAGTAACATCAGCTGACCAGGATTTTAGCCACAGCGCCCTGCGTGCCTGAATGGCGAATCCTGAATTCTTAGCCGTAAGTTTAGTTAAATGTACTACGGCCTCCGAAATGAATGAATTAGCTAGTTTAAGGACTCTAAGCCTGTCCGTAATGTCGTCCAGAGTAGCTGAACTAATGTTCTCTTCCAGAGACTCAATCCAGAATGCCGCTGCAGCCGTGACCGGCGCAATGCATGCAAGGGGTTGCAATATAAAACCTTGTTGAACAAACATTTTCTTAAGGTAACCCTCTAATTTTTTATCCATTGGATCTGAAAAAGCACAGCTATCCTCCACCGGGATAGTGGTACGCTTAGCTAAAGTAGAAACTGCTCCCTCCACCTTAGGGACCGTTTGCCATAAGTCCCGTGTGGTGGCGTCTATTGGAAACATTTTTCTAAATATCGGAGGGGGTGAGAACGGCACACCGGGTCTATCCCACTCCTTAGTAACAATTTCAGTAAGTCTCTTAGGTATAGGAAAAACATCAGTACTCGCCGGTACCGCAAAATATTTATCCAACCTACACATTTTCTCTGGTATTGCAACTGTGTTACAATCATTCAGAGCCGCTAACACCTCCCCTAGTAATACACGGAGGTTTTCCAGCTTAAATTTAAAATTTGAAATATCTGAATCCAGTCTGTTTGGATCAGAAGCGTCACCCACAGAATGAAGTTCTCCGTCCTCATGTTCTGCCACCTGTGACGCAGTGTCTGACATGGCCCTAATATTATCAGCGCACTCTGTTCTCACCCCAGAGTGATCACGCTTGCCTCTTAGTTCTGGTAATTTAGCCAAAACTTCAGTCATAACAGTGGCCATATCTTGTAAAGTTATCTGTAATGGCCGCCCAGCTGTACTGGGCGCCACCATA
This sequence comes from Bombina bombina, assembly GCF_027579735.1. Lineage (NCBI taxonomy): Eukaryota > Metazoa > Chordata > Amphibia > Anura > Bombinatoridae > Bombina > Bombina bombina. The sequence goes on from NC_069499.1 coordinate 1,037,072,541, forward strand.
TCGCGCACCTCCCGAGCGGGAGATACAGGTACTGACACGTGAGGCGAGTTAGTCGGCATAACTCTCCCCTCGTTGTTTGGTGAAATTTGTTCAATTTGTACAGATTGACTTTTATTTAAAGTAGCATCAATACAGTTAGTACATAAATTTCTATTGGGCTCCACTTTGGCATTGCAACAAATGACACAGGTATCTTCCTCTGAATCAGACATGTTTAACACACTAGCAAATAAACTTGCAACTTGGAATACAATTCTATTAGAATATTATTAAAAACGTACTGTGCCTTTAAGAAGCACAGAAGATTTATGACAGTTGAAAATTAATAAACTGAAACAGTTATAGCCTCAATCCTTGTAAACAACACAACTTTAGCAAAGGTTTGATCCCATTAGCAAAAGACAACTAATTCTGAAAGCAGAAAAAAATTACAGAATAAACGTTTTTTTTTTTTTTTTTTTTATCTCAGTCAACTATAATCTCACAGCTCTGCTGAGAGAAATTACCTCCCTCAAAACAAGTTTTGAAGACCCCTGAGTTCTGTAGAGATGAACCGGATCATGCAGGAAATACAATGAGCTGCTGACTGAAATTTTTGATGCGTAGCAAAAGCGCCAAAAAACGGCCCCTCCCCCTCACACACAGCAGTGAGAGAGAACAGAAACTGTCAGAAAAAAGATCAAGCAACTGCCAAGTGGAAAAATAGTGCCCAAACATTTATTCACTCAGTACCTCAGCAAATGAAAACGATTTTACATTCCAGCAAAAACGTTAAACATAATTTCTTAGTTATTAAAAAGTTTTATGTACTTCTTACAGTGTAATTCCAGTGAAGTACCATTCCCCAGAATACTGAAGTGTAAAGTATACATACATGACATTATATCGGTATGGCAGGATTTTCTCATCAATTCCATTGTCAGAAAATAAAAGCTGCTACATACCTATATGCAGATTCATCTGCCCGCTGTCCCCTGATCTGAAGTTTACCTCTCCTCAGATGGCCGAGAAACAGCAATATGATCTTAACTACTCCGGCTAAAATCATAGTAAAACTCTGGTAGATTCTTCTTCAAACTCTGCCAGAGAGGTAATAACACACTCCGGTGCTATTTTAAAATAACAAACTTTTGATTGAAGATATAAAACTAAGTATAATCACCATAGTCCTCTCACACATCCTATCTAGTCGTTGGGTGCAAGAGAATGACTGGGAGTGACGTAGAGGGGAGGAGCTATATGCAGCTCTGCTGGGTGAATCCTCTTGCGCTTCCTGTTGGGGAGGAGTAATATCCCAGAAGTAATGATGACCCGTGGACTGATCACACTTAACAGAAGAAAATATAAATATTCTTTTATTGAGATTTTTAAAACATTCAAGGTATAGTAAGACTTAGGATACATCAGCTTACTGAAGACAGGTTGCTTTTAGATCCAAAAGAACAAAAGAAACGCATGTTAAGTCACATGTGATCAAATAATATATATAGCTTAGTGACATATACGACAACGTAACAACCTGCCTCTTAGTGGTAGACAAATAAAACCATTGAAAAGATATTCAACATATAGTACAGAATAAGAGGGTTATTAACAGTAATAGTACATGAAACAATAATCTACCAAAAGGTTAAGTCTATACATATGAAGCCTCATTTTCTCTAGTAAGTAGTTTATTGGGGTAACTATTGCTCAGGTCGCTTATGGACCAATTGGGTCGCTATGTAGGTTTTTATTGATAGTTACAAGGGAGGTCACTCTTGGATCAGTTGATGATCGTACAATGATAACATTAAGGTAGAGAGATATTGGGCTAGTTTGCTAGCCAAAGTATGGGATGAGTACAGCGGGCAAGAGCCGCGCTAGTATAAGCCTCTGATATCTAGGGTTGGCAATAGTAATATTTGGAGGCTAGAAAATTGATTATTATATGTCTTTTAGGTCTATATGGAAGCAGTACCCCAATGTGTTCTTTTAACTTACAGTATAAATCACTCTATGGCTGCTCTAATATAAGATGATCCTTAGAATAAGCTAGTGCTGATTAGTAACCGAATGTTTAATTCAACAAGATTGTAAACACACATGTAAAGTTGTGTAGTATATCTTAGTGTGTCATTATAATATAGATCATTAAACATTATACATAACATAGGTGGTAGGCGTTCAGGAAAAGTCACTAGTCTTTAGGGTAATAAATGGTGCACTAATACTCGCTGATCTCGAGTCTATACCTTATGTTTCGTATGGTACCCATTATCTAACATACCTCCCTCTACTTTCAATAGATATCGTGCTGCCTCGGCCGCTGGCAGCACCTATACTTAAGTGCCTTATATAGATATGAGGGTGAGGAATTTAAGCATATTTTTTCTCTTATAGAGACAAAGGGGCCCATTTAACAAGCTCCGTAGGGAGCTTGTGGGCCCGTGTTTTTGGCGAGTCTTCAGACTCGCCAGAAACACAAGTTATGGAGCTGCGGTCTAAAGACTGCAGCTCCATAACCCTGTCCGCCTGCTCTGAGCAGGCGGACAGGAATCGCCAGAAATCAACCCGATCGAGTATGATCGGGTTGACTGAAACCCCCCCTGCTGGCGGCCGATTGGCCGCGAGTGTGCAGGGGGCGGCGTTGCACCAGCAGCTTTTATGAGCTGCTGGTGCAATGCTGAATACGGAGAGCGTATTGCTCTCCACATTCAGCGAGGTCTTGAGGACCTGATCCGCAGTGTCGGATCAGGTCTGCAAGACCTTTCTTAAATAGGGGCCTAAGTGTTTAAAGGGACACTAAACCAAAACATTTTCTTTCATGATTCAGGTAGAGAATACAATTTTAAATAACATTCCAATTGACTTCTATTATCGTATTTGCTTCATTCTTTAGATATCCTTTGTTGAAGAAATAGCAATGCACATGTGTGAGCCAATCACACGAGGCATCTATGTGCATCTACCAATCAGCAGCTACTGAGCATATCTAGATATGCATTTCAGCAAAGAATATCAAGAGAATGAAGCTAATTAGATAATAGAAGTACATTAGAAAGTTGTTTAAAATCACATGCTCTTTCTAAATCACGAAAGAAAAAATTTGGGTTTCATGTCCCTTTAATGGGTTTGAATAAGGATTAAGCTATGAATATGTAGGCTCCATTTCTAGAGTGATGTTATGGCTCTAAATGTTGCTTCCGTTTCAAATGATATTATGAGGCCTCTTTATAAATATGTAATATCTTGAGATATATGTGTGGTGTTTCTGACACTTAAAAGGCTCTATGGATCATATTTATAATACTTATACGTAATAATGTATCCCATGTGCTGTCTTAAGTCCCATATCCAAGCCAGTGGGAGAGTAGCTATGTCCTTAATGACGTGTCGATTCGGCCTGCGTTCCGCCCCAGGCAAGGTTGAGACCCATAAAAACATTTTCCCCCATCTGTGGCTGGAGACTGCGGGGGAGAGGATAGTGTGACTCTTAGGGTCGGTTGCACCTCTAATCAGGGTCTTCTCAATCCAGCTAGGGGAAGCTGTGCCAATGCATGGTTTTCTAGTATAGGGTGGTTCACATACTGCACATGGGGTAGTTTGGTCTGTAAATTCTTCTCTTTCTCTTGTAGGGCGAGTGCCAGCCAGTATGGCCATGCTCCATAGCCTTCGTGTTGCAGTATTGTTTGTGTTGCTAGTGGTAGTTGTTTAGCGAGTTCCATTACCACCAGTAAGCTCTGCTTAAGGTCTGCAAAATGTTCCTCCAGATGTTGTAGGACCGCGTTTTCCCTTCTGTCTAAGGTCTCCATATCCTTGCAGGAGTAGGGTGAAAGTACCATGCAGGCAGCAGCCAGAGAGTATTATGGGCACTATCATCTACTACTTTCTAGCTATAGGACTTTGGCCTAGATACCAGACGGAGGGGGGGTTCTGCAGCCTTGAATGCAAGTTATAAGATATTGTTATCGAGCAAGTCAAATATTGTCGGCAAGCGATAATGGGAGATGTCTAGTTACAGTTCTTATACGGTTCCCAAGCACTTACCTGTGGTTTGCGATGAAGTGTTGCAATACGTTATTCCACTCCACTAGGCATAGAGAAGAGGCCAATAATGATTATTTTCACAGGAATCGCAATGTAGCTATGTAAAAAATATATGCACGTAGGAGCCTCTAGAAAACAATGTCTGTTCTCTCCGGTGGCTAGCTCCGCCCCCCCTGTTATTATTATTTTGAGTGTATACCGGTTTACAGTACTTACCTTGTTTGATTGTCAAAATTGTAAAGATTTTTTCAATAAACTAAAACCTTTAGTTTAGTAAATATAGCCAAGTTAATTAGCAAATGCATTTGTTATGATTAGTCTTCAGTAAAACATGATGTGCTTAGATTTTTTTATGCTTTTTTGTTGTTATAATAATTGTGTGCAATTATATGGATACTTTTCACTGAACTATGAGAAATAACGCCTCTTATTAAAATGGATCATACAAAAGGAATTGGAGTACAATATCTTAACGGAAAGGCCTCTCCACTCTTAGAAAATATAGTTTAAATAACTAATTTTAAAAATAATTCTGTACTTTTAATCAATAATTGTAATGAGGGTGTGAATGTGTGTTACAGTGAAAGTGTGTATGAGAGTGTGTTACAGTGAAACTGTGTTTGAGAGTGCGTATGTTAATGTGAGTGTTTTACAGTGAGAGTGTGTATGACAGTGTGTGTGTTACAGGGAGAGTGAGTGAGAGTGTTACAGTAAGATTGTATGTGAGAGGGTAAGTGTGTGTGAGAAAATGTTAGTGAGAGTGTGTGTTAGTAAGTATGTATGAGAGTGTTAGAGTGAGAGTGTGTGAGGGTATTAGAGTGGGAGATTGTGTGTGTGAGAGTATTAGAGTGAGAGTGTGTGTGTAAGAGAGTGAGAGACTGTGTAAGAGAGAGTAAGAGTATGTTTATTCCTCCCTAATTTAAATAGAGAACAACATACTAGACCATCCTGGCTCTTGTGACAGCACCCCATATTAAAGTGTGCACAGTTCACACATTTTAGTCACTTGGTCAAAAATTGCACAGGCCAACATTTTTGCACACACTGCTCAAGAAAAGAAAAAGGGAACATTGGCCATAATACAAGAGCAATACACAAGGATATTTTTAATTTCCTGAAGGTATATATAAAGCCAGGAGCCATTTCTTGCAATCTGGTGATATGTGGTGACAGGAGCTGCTACTTTTGAAAAGTTCTTAATGATTTTCCTGTAATAGTGAATCATAGGAAGTGATAGGGATGTTGGCCTTGCCAGTTTGAGAATTGGCAACTATTTTGGGTCCATCTGAAATCTGTTGCTAAAAATAATATAACCAAAGAATAGGATATGCTCTTTTTTAAATGAACATTTCTCAGGTTTTCAGTAAAGATGATTCTCTTTAAGATAATGAAACACACATTTATCATGATTCCTATGTTTTTGGAAGAATAATTCAGAAAATAAAAATATTCTCTAGATGGACTATAACTAAGAAGTTGAGACGGTCTCTGTATATGTCATTGACAAATTGGGCCATTACATAAATCTAAGGGTAATCACCAAATATTAATAATGCACCGGCCTAGTGTTGAAGGCAGTTTATTCTTATTAGGTCATTGGCAAATTTGAGGTCAAGTTTCATTAAAATTGTGGCTTCTTGTAAGACTGTCAAAAAGGGCCAGTATTGATGAGAGGAAACCTTTTTTTTATTTTTATTGACAGCAGGGCCGTCGCTTACATATAGGCAGTCGCCTTAGGGCACTCCTGTAGTGGGGCGCAAATTTACAACATTGAAAAGAAAAAAAATATTTAAAAAAAAAAAACAACACTTTTAAATTTTTTTATTTTTTATGTGGTGGTACGATCAGGGCTGAGTGAGGGATAAAGCACACCTGAGGGGCACCAGTGGCCAGGGCTGCGGCAGACAGTCAGACCAAGACCCGGCTGATGATGTCATCTGCACAGACCCGGACACAGTCTGACAGAGGCAGCTGTATAGTGACTAGTAAGGGGGCGGGGAAGTGGGCGGCACGCATAATGCGCGGGAAGTAAATGGCCTTATGGGGCATGCAGCAGCAGGATTAACAGTTGTCGCGGTCACAGTGCACTCACCCTGAACTGGAGAAGAGAGGGTTGCCTGCTCCCTGACACCGCTGCCTTAGTGCCCAGCCCCTGCTGATACCCTGTGGAGTATAAAGGTAGTAAAAGGCCACTTGCCTGGGTTGTGTTCATGATTCATCAAAGGAAAGCTCACACTTTAGGAGCAAGGCTGTCTTCAACCCTTAACAGCACATAAGCCCAGTATCCCTCGCACAGGTCAGTGTCACACTCTATAAGCATGGCTGTTTTCAATGCTAATTTAATACCTTATACTTATAATACCTTAGGCAGCCTTGCTCATAGAGTGTGATCTGTGAAGGATATACTGGGCTCATGTGCTGTTAATATTGGGTTCTTCTACTGTTCTACTTAGACTAGGAACTGTCTGGTACAAGAAAGTATGTTGAAAGCTCAGTATCTTGTCATTTTAAGAAAATAAGGTGGTATCTAGAGGGTTATATTTGTCCTCAATTGTAATAAGACTCTTCTTGTGCCGATTTTTTTTTGGTAGAAAGGTATGTATTAGAGTAAAGTACTAGTATTCTCAGATAAAATGCTGTTAAGCTGAAGGATGTTTGAAAACATCAATTTAATATATAAAACACACAAATGCTGATGTACAAACGAACAGCACTTAACCAGTCCTTTGAATTCAAAGTATAGTATCCCAACGGTCGGTAGCCAATCTGATACACAACACCTTTGAACATGGACTGTGGCTCTGAGGTTATTTTATGCCTGTACTGTGAATAAAAGTTACGTTTTATTTTTACTATTTTCCGGATTGATCGCCTCTTCTTCTAGTCTGACTTAGAGTAAAGTACACCACACCTAAGTGTTTTTTCTTGATATGATCAGATAAGCTTTTGTTAAAATATGGTTATAAAAATGTGCAGTAAAAATTGCTTTTTAATTTATTTTTGGTACTGATGTTATGTATTAACATTATTTTGTTTGTAAAATGTGCCACGGGCTTATATATCCCTCTTTCACTGGGTGAGGTCTCAATGATGCATTAGTATCTAGTGTAGATTAGCTTGAGATATAACTATGATTCCATTATGTGTGTGCAGAAGGGTTAAACTACCTGTATAGCATTGTTATTTGTTAGATTAGTGTAAAGTTGTAGTATCAATATATTGATCCTGGTATTATATGGGAACATGGATAAATAGTAGCCACAAAAAAAAAATCCCTACATCCTTTAAATCCATGCATTTAATGTAAAAACAAAAGCTATATGATAGTTGAAAGGGTTTTAAGATTCTCTAATGGGTAAATAAGAGGTAAAGTGATTTGTGTACTTGTGTGAATACGGAAATAAATGTATTAACCGCTGACACTCCACTATGTTAAAGTAATATAAAAACAAAACGTTTCTACTTCCCCTGTGTGTCTGTAAGTGTTGCTATATGTGTGTGTGAATGCGTGTTTCTGTGTGATAGTATTTCTGTGTGAAACTGTTCACATCATCCCACCCTGCAGCTCACAGCAGCACAAACAGCCTCTATTGGGTGGGTGGTGAGATCGGCAGAAAATACCCTTGGCTTACCGTTGGAAACTGCCTTTCACTCAGGTACTCTAACTACACAGGTTGTTGTGCATTTAACTTCTATTTTTTTGTGAACTTCAATAGCTCCAGGTGTTGGTCTGTGTGTGTGCTTCTGTGCTTGTTATTTGTTTCTGTGTTTGTGTATGTGTGTTACTACCTTTACAACAACAATTTGACTACACACAAGAAGAAAGATGGCACGCATTTTAGTCACTTGTCCAATAACTGTAAAAGTCAAACGGTGGGGGGAGGGGCTACTAATGGCAGACATACGCACATACACACACACACATAATACAGGCATGCACACAAACATATACATATACTACTAACACACTGGCACACACACACAAACATCCAAATGGGGAATTATTTTCTCTATAATTATAGATAAAGTAGTTCTGTAGGTTTTGTTAGCACATCTCGGTAACAGTTTTTCAAAGACTAGAAATGGAGTGGTATGTAATGGGGGGGCGGGGGCGGCAAAATTTATCTTCGCCTGTGTGGCCAAAAATCCTAGCACCGGCCCTGCTGCAGGGTAAATCCATTAACAAAACCTTAGCCAAGTTGAATGATGCTGCAAGAAACATGGAGGTGCCCACGGTAACATGGAAATATCCCACAACTAAGTCCAAACTGTATGACAGTAGGTTTGGCTAATGGTTATCATTATTAAGAAGTAGGGGAAATGCATTTTTTTCCATATTTAATAACTCCAAATTACTTCAGATTTTCATATTTTCCAATCACTGATACTGCCCACAAAAATTACAAATTTCAAAGAAATGCATTCAGGAAATCCAAAATTAAAAGTAGCTGAAAAACAGGGTTTAATAATAAACAGTCTAGCAAACTTAAAGGGACATGAAACACAACATTTTTCTTTCATGATTCAGATAGAGAATGCAATTTTAAACAACTTTCCAATTTACTTCTGTTGTTTAATTTGCTTCCTTCTCTTGTTATCATTTGCTGAAAGGTTTATCTCAGGAGCAGCAAAGAACCTAGGTTCCAGTGATGTGCAGTCACTAGAGGCAGGTGAGGAAGTGCTTCACCTCTCATATGGGCAAAAATATATATTTTTTTATTGGCTTTAAAAAAAAAATATATATATTTTTTTCCCCCCAGCATTTTTTTTTTCACAGCTACATGTTGTGCAATGGAGAGGCACAAGCAGGTCTGCCCACCATTACACAACATGCTGCACCACCTGGATGAAAGTGGTTAAGATCATTGCATGGCCCATTAACTGCTTATTTGAGGCAGTCCTATTTGGGCTTGGGCTGAACCAATCCAGTGAGAAGCATTAGTAAGTGGAACTTAGGGTTGGGGCTGGATGTTAAATCATATTAAACAAAACAAAAACGGAAAAAAACAACTTTCATATATTTTGTTGCTGTCCTGTGAACCTGCTAGCTGTGCTAAAGTGAAAAAGAGAGTTCTGTTCTTCCCCTCTAAGTGCAGTGGAATGTGCCACTGTCACTTCCTGAATCCTTATACAGAGCAGGAAGAGAGGCAGAGAGAGTAGTGTTTCAGCCACATCTTATTAACCCCTTAATGACCACAATATACCATGTATGTCACTGGTCGTTAAGGTTTTTTTCAGGACATAATAGCACAAGTCTAGCAAGAACACGCTATTAATGCCCTCCCTCCAGAAGGTTTTGTGGAATAGAGCAGTCTCAACGCTGGTGATAAGACCACGGTATAAAACAATCAAGTCCCAAAAAAAGGCCAGCGGCATACAGGGTACGTCGCTGGCCCTTAAGATTTTACTGAAAGGGATTCTGTTAGTGAAAATGATAATTTAATGAATGTGGTTTAGTGTTTTTTTACTCTTTTACAGCAAAGGATCGTTTTTGTATTTTGTTTACTCAAACTTTACACCCACTAACTTAGCAGCTTGCCTCTGTACTTCACACTAATTTATAGTCTCATTTGTCTGTAACTCTGCTGTTTTATTACTTAAAATGCAGTGGTCCCTCTCTACCCCCCCCCTTGTTTGTGTGTGTGTCTCTCTCTCTCTCTCTATCTATCTATCTATCATCTATCTATCTATCCATTTATTTCCTTATGTGTTGTTCTCCCCCATGGTCTCTTTCTCTCTCTGTCTCTCTTCCTCCCCCTCTGACTCTCTCATCCCTTATGTGTCTCTCTAACCCTCTGTGTGTGATTGTGTCTGTCTCTCTCTCCTTCTCTCTCTCTAACCCTCTGTGTGTGATTGTGTCTCTCTCTCTAACCCTCTGTGTGTGATTGTGTCTTTCTCTCTCTAACCCTCTGTGTGTGATTGTGTCTCTCTCTTTCTCTCTCTCTCTAACCCTCTGTGTGTGATTGTGTCTCTCTCTTTCTCTCTAACCCTCTGTGTATGATTGTGTCTCTCTCTCTTTCTCTCTCTCTAACCCTCTGTGTGTGATTGTGTCTCTCTCTCTCTAACCCTCTGTGTGTGATTGTGTCTCTCTCTCTTTCTCTCTCTAACCCTCTGTGTGTGATTGTGTCTCTCTCTCTTTCTCTCTTTAACCCTCTGTGTGTGATTGTGTCTCTCTCTCTCTTTCTCTCTCTCTAACACTCTGTGTGTGATTGTGTCTCTCTATCTCTCTCTCTAACCCTCTGTGTGTGATTGTGTCTCTCTCTCTTTCTCTAACCCTCTGTGTGTGATTGTGTCTCTCTCTCTTTCTCTAACCCTCTGTGTATGATTGTGTCTCTCTTTCTCTCTCTCTAACCCTCTGTGT